>NC_056629.2:208347450-208649950 GCF_002870075.4 Lactuca sativa | reverse complement strand
ATATCTACAAATGCTTCTTCAGAAAAATTCAGGTATCTTTTCGCAAATTTTTTTCTTCTCGTAATTGAAAAAAAACATTAATTTAAAGGCAGAGCTATGAGAGAGCCAGATGGTCATGAGCCCCCAATTTCCAGCATTCTAACACACACACACACACACACACACACACACACATATATATATATATATATATATATATATATATATATATATATATATATATATATATATATATATATATATTATAACATCTATTTTCCAGGTATTTGCCTTTGGACCCTTGAGTTATGAATTATTAGCAGTCCCAAGGGAAATTTCGTGACTTTTGGGTGTTGCTTGAGTAAATTGGGCATACTGAGACCCGCGCTAGTACGTTGCACGTACTTCCGTACGCTGGGTGTACGTGGTTCATACCAAAACTCTAATATTTTAGGTTTGTGCACTATTTAAGCACCATTATAGCCCCAAGACCTTTCCCTTTATCAGCCTCCATCCCAAGATTATAACGTCCACAGATTCGAGCTAATCAATTTAGAGATAATAAACATTAAAAATGACTTATTGATGGAAAATTATTTAAAATAAATACTCTTAACTAAAGTTATAGTATATGTCACAAGGATTCCGTACATATAAAGAACGTTGAAATTCGACTTATAATGAAGAAGTTATGACCCGTCCAAGTTTCACAATTAAACCGGCACGACTCTGCTTATCGTAAAAAGTAAAATTTTGATAAAATACTTTTTAGCCTTAGTAATCTAAAAAATTCGTAGTATTCGTTAAACCGAGAGCTTGAATATAGAGAACGTCCAAATCTGACTTCATTTGAGGAAGTTATGATTTTTCGAATATTCAGTGCACCGATATACAGCCCGAAAATCAAATTGTAGATCGATCGATTATTAGCCAACACAATCTAAACGAAAATTAAAGATCTAGTTAATAGGAGTTCAACAATATAAAGACAGTCGAAAACTGACGTCGGATGACAAAATTATGAATTTTTAACGGACTTTAACTTTATAAGTTTGTTAAAATATAACTTTAAAAATAAATTCAAAACTAGCTGATGAAGTGTAAAAGAAAGTTGTAGATCACGTTGATAGCTACGCGTGGATATAAAGTACGTCAAAAACGGAGCTCGTATACAAAAGTTATAGATTTTACAAGACAAGTAATTTTCAGATTAACCAGAGGGGGACACGTGGTGCAATCTAGAACCACAACTTCTTCCCCAAGGCTTGCGATCAGATGGTGACATGTGGCACATTACAGCCAACATAATATTGGAGTACGCCCATCGTACGACCCATTTCCAGCCTATAAATAGATGGCGAAAATCACTTCATTTTTCACACCTTTTTATCCAACTCTCTCGCAACCCCCCCCCCCCCCAACAACGTTAATTCTTTTCTCTGGCACTTCCTAGGTGTTAGTAGCAATGCTCCGAAGTGCCAAAAGCCTTAGTAAATATAGCTTTTAGTTTAGAAGTTTTGCCCGTGCAGAATCCACTTTCTCACTAGACCACCTGTAAGTTGAGTTATTCTTACCATACTTTAAGTATAACTTATGTTTAAGTTCATTATCGTTATTATGAACCTATAAAACAAGATTTCTCAGTGATTCCAAGTCGTTATGCTGATTGATCTACTTATGGGGATGATGTTTAGGCTGGATTTAGTGAGGTGTTTAAAGTGGAATTTCCAAACAGTATACTTCGTATACTAAAGAAACCCTATCTCCGATATGATCCTACCTGGTTGTTCCTTACTTGATAGATCTTGAAGTAGACTTTGATTTAATGATGAATCTGAACTAATAATTAGTTGCGATAAATATTAGACTAAGAATTAGTGATAATGATACTAGAATTCATCAAAGGAAAAGACAGTTGCTAGTAGCGAAGCGCTGCCCGAATTTGGAATCATCACTTTAACAATTAAGTGAGTGCATAGTTACTTTCATCTTATACAGATATATGAAGTATCTAATATTAATACATGGTATATGTGCTTATTATACGTGTTCATGATATCTATGCTAGATGAACGATTTATATATGTTTTTACTTGATTTAAACTGTTTATGTATTTTTATACCTATAAATATATTGGGTAAAGATGGGTAGATGAAAAATGAAATAGATGATGAGAGGCCTTGACTTTAAAATATGACGTCATCTACCAGAGTATAGATGACAACCCACATACTATTCTAGACAGTCTAGTGGAACGTTAGCATGCTCACAGCCTGTAGGTGTTTTTGAGCTAAGTGTTCACCAGATGTACTCTATAAACCCATTGATATGTATTGTGGGTGGACTCCCTATAATAATATTGTCAATAAAGGAAAGGAACCTTGGCAGCTATGGACATAGTGCCCTATAGATAAACACTGGAAGCTAGGGACTTAGTTCCTATTAAACGTTGGCAGCGATGGACTTCGTGTCTATTACTTAGGACAAATCCTTAGGAATAAATATTGAAGAATACCAACTGACAAGTATCATGGAGGAATCCCTGAACTAGTACTATCAACATAGATGATCCTTGGGGTAGATACTTAAGAATAAACAAGATAATGGGGATGGGAAATTGGGTTAATTGTTTGATGATTAAACATAATAATTATATTATTATTGGTTGAAAACCCTATGTATTCACCAGGTTTCCCAACTTCACCCACTCAGTTTATTGTATCACAGGTAGCGTTATTGAAGATACATTCTGCTGAGAGATTCAAGGAGTATTAGGCCACTAGTTTAATTACTGTAAGGCTTGTAATATTCCGTTATGATTATGTTTTTGTATTGATGATGACATCCTAATGTATTAAAATAAATAAAATAAATTTCTTCGGAAATGCTTTGATAATATAATTATTCTGTTTTCTAGGATCAAACTCCACAATATTATTCTTCGAAATAGATACTCTGATTTTTAAATAAGCATAAACAAATCGGTCTTTTCTAATCTTGAAAATGGGGATGTCACAAAGATCGACCCTCCTTGAAAACCCTAGTTCATGTTTAGCATTTTGAGATTTTGGAGTGAGTTGTGTGCTTCCTTTTTGTGAAGAAGGATCTTCAAGGAGTAGGCTTTGCTCTCAAGACTTTGGATTTAACATCTTCTCTTCATTGTGCACCATTTGGAGGTATAAAGCTCCAAACATGGCTTATGTCTCTTTAGATCTTAGTTAAGCCTTAATTTTCATCCTTTTTGTCCCAAAACCTAGAGCTTGGTGAGTAGGAGGTAGTCCAAAGCCTTTAAGGTGTCCTTTTAGATGTTTAAAGGCATTTTAAATCATAAAATGCAAGCATGGATCTTGATTTTTTCCCTATGCAAGAGTTATGATGTAGAAAAGGTTTGAGTAAGCTAGGATTATAGTGTTGGGCTTCTTGTAGCGATGCAAAGGCATAAGGTTTGCAACTTTATGGCCTTAGGGACCTTATTAAGCTTAGATATAAAAATTGTTCGTATGGTCTTGAGTCATTAAGACCTTATTATGGGTTTTGCCTTAAGGGTGCGTATGCTGGGCGTAATTCCCAGTAGACCGCGCATACGGCACCTCAGTCACGACCTATTCCCGCATTGGTCGAGTACGTTGCAGGTACTAGGCCCAGTCCAACTTTGGTGATTTTAGGCCTTAAATCGTTGGGCTTTGCTTATTGGGCTTGGACCATATATTTTCATTGTGATGGGTCACTTCTGATTTTGGGCTCATTTTGGACTTTAAACGATCTTTGGGGTTGGGCATAGGATTTTATTGGGCTTAAAAGAAAAGGATAAATTGACCCTTTTTACCTCGGACAATAGGCAAGTAATATAAGTTTTCAGCTATGGGTTATGTCCCGATTATTAATTGGGATTTGTTTGTTTAGTTAGCACAGGGATTTTTCCAATCTAGCAGCATGAGCATATATCTGGTTTTTCAGCAGTTGAGGTGATTTTCCTCACTAGATCCATGGGTCGGAGGCACCAATGCCGGTTCATTGCTTTTTGTGTAGAATGTTAGATGCCTTGTGATAATTATATATTGAAGATCAAGATGTGGCCCCTGGCATTTGCATGAAAGCCCAGGGTCTGGACCCTCATAGTTATATGAAAGACCAAGATTTGGCCCCTGGCATTTGTATGCAAGACTGAGATTTGTCCCTCGGCACTAAACAAAAAGACCATGGTTTGGCCCCTGGTAGGAAATGATTACATGACTATGATTTGGCCCATGGCATTTATCTTTTTTCATGTGTGGTATGTGGTACTTGGGGGAACTTATTAAGCTTTATGCTTACAATTTATGTTTATAGCTTCACATACATCCAGATCTAAAGGGAAGGGCCCAGCGTGATGGCACAACATCCTCCCCTCACAATTTCCGCATTTGATATATTTGTACTATGATGTTTTGGATATTATGACTTGATTTTGATTCTGAACAATTTAATGAATGATTCGATAAGTTTTAAAAAGAAAATTTTTACTATGGTTTTAGTTCGTTACAAGTTGGTATCCGAGCCTTGGTTTGAGGGATTTTGGCATACTTTTGGGTGTGTCTGAACTCAAACTGAGGAAATGATAGTTTTCTTAATAAAAATGGAGTTCAAGTTAAAAAAACAAAGTTTTTTTATTAAGAAGAGGGACTGTGATGCGTGTAATTAGTCGAGCTCAACTAAGTGGTTCCTAAATTACACATACCTATGTATTATGAGTAGTATTTTGGATATGAGAAGTGCATGCAAGATTAGGGCTAAGGATACCTTCAGGAATCATATGATAGATTTTCCTGATTTGTGTGATGCCTTATAGCCTAGTAGGACTTCATGCCATGTAATACATGGAATTGATTTCAGCTAAGTTATTTGCTAAATTTATGCTTTCAAATTTGTATATTTAGATTGTATAGCCCTAGAATGATCGATTTGGCCTCATTTACTTTTCCTTGTTTGGTTGTGGACTTCGGGTAGAATCATCATTTGACAGTCTATATGATCCTATTTTGTGTATAACTTTCATGCATGATGTAACCAACGATGTTGATTGAGGTTCTTGGTATTACAAGTGGTGGGAGTTGGGAATTCCTAGGAGAGTCTAGGATATGTTGTTGTATAGCATCAGATTGGTTTATGGTTTTAGTGGGATGACCTAGAGGAATTAGGACTGACCTTGAGGAAGGTACAAGTAGGTGTGAAAGGTAGTATTGGGTCGTACTACTAGAAGCACATGATATGTACCTAGGACTAGTGCAGATCACGAAACTCTAAGAATGCATGTGTAGAGGAGTCCCCTCAAGTCCTTGTTGATTTATTTTATGTTGTGTTTTAGTTTGGGGAAGGTGATGACTAATCAAGGAGGTTTGGGTTTTGCTTCACGTTCGGGTTCTGGTTCAGGCTCGGGTTCAGGTGTTGAGCCAATTGATGAGAGGTTGTGCGAGTTTATTTTGGCCGAGGTTACTCGCGGTATCGTGGATGCTACCCTGGTGTTATTTTGGCACCATCAAGGAGGGGATTATGAAGTTGATGGATGAGATACTTAAGTCTTTTTGAGTCGAGATTGTTGTGGGTCAAATTGGAGCTCAAACTCCCTTATTTCGGGAGTTCAAGGCTTGTGGAGCTCCTGAGTTCTTTGGGTTAAGGACCCCATCGCTAGCTGTCGTTAGATTGATGACATAGAGAATGCTCAGCAAACGATCTTTTTCCCTAAGGGATCAAAGGTGGGATTTGCATCTTGCCTACTGAGGGACAGAGCACTAGACTAGTGGAAGGAGGTTACCCGAGCTATAGGGTCAGCGACAGTAGCAGTGATGACATGGGAGGATTTTGTTCAGAGATTCCAGAGGGAGTTTGCACCGGCTATCGAGGTGTAACAGCTGGGGAGGGAGTTCAAGGACCTTTTCCAGATTACTGAGACCATCGCGGAGATTACCACCAAATTCTAGGAGAGGGCATTGTTCATCCCACAGTATGTTGTGGATGAGGAGATGAGAAAGACAAGATATCATGACATGTTGATGGAGGATATAAGAGAATTCGTGAGCTTTTCAGGGTGTAAGACCCTAAATGATATGATCTAGAAGGTCCGTGAATGGGAGATTGAGTTAGAGCTTCGGTCGAAAAGGAATTCGAAGCAGGTACAAACAGTAGTGGGCCAGACTAAGAGGCCCACGACCTCTGATGCTCACACGAGAGGCCAACAAGGCTGGGGCCGTTGCAGCAAGTGTCGCAATCTGCACAATAAGTGTTGCCAATTAGTAGGTTTAGGATGTTTTAGTTGTGGCCAGTCGCACCACGTGAGAAGAGATTTCCCCAAGAGGGCTCTAATTTGCTTTAATTGCAATCAGACTGACCATAAAAAGGTCAATTGTTTGAGATTGTGATGGGGAGCAATGGCAGTACCTGCGCCAGCCACCTTGAGGATTATTGATGGCTGCCAGGGCAAGACGGAGGCTCCAACGGTGAAGAGCATGGCTTTTCAACTGACCACCGACGAGGATCGTGCAACACCAGATGTGGCTACTCGTATATGTTTTATCTCTATCTTCAATTGCTTTCCTTGTTTATGATTATGCTTATTTTGATCTTGTATAGGGACCTTTTTGGTCAATGGTTTGACTGTTCATGTTCTGTTTGATTCGGGGGCTACCTAATCGTTTGTATCTCCTGCACTCAGCAAGAAGTTTTGCGATGCTCCACGGACTTTGAATTCCCCACTAGAGGTTAAGATTGCGGATGACCGTACTATGAGTGCTTCAAGGGTTTTCCATGGGTGTGTCCTAAATCTGTTTAGTTAGAGATTATCTATTGATATGGTGTCGATCCCCTTGAGAGGATCAAAGGTTATCATCGGGATGGATTGGTTGGGCCCCAATGGGGCCATGATTGATTGTGAGCGGCAGTCGGTGAGAGTTAGAACCCTAAGTGGGGGAGAACTAGTTATTCTTGTCTAGAGAGTTTTGCATGGACCAAATCTCTGTTCAGCTGCGAGGGCCAAGAGGTATCTGCAGCTAGGTTGTTCTAGGTTCTTAGCGTATGTTGCAGACATTCGAGTTGATGTCATGACATGATTGAGTGGGATGCCCATTGTTTAGGATTTCCCTAATGTGTTTCCTCAGGATTTGCCAGGAGTGCCTCCTAAGAGGCAGGTTGAGTTTCAGATTGATCTGGTACCTGGTGCGGCTCCAATAGCCAAGGCGTCGTATATGCTAGCCCCACCTAAGATGTAGGAGTTGTTTATGCAGCTTCAAGAGCTACTAGAAAAGGGTTTCACTCATCTGAGCAGTTCTTTATGGGGAGTGCCGATTCTGTTTGTGAAAAAAAGAAGGATGGTTCACACAAAATGTGCATTGATTACCGAGAGTTGAATAAGTTAACGGTGAAGAACTGTCACCCACTCCCAAGGATTGACGATTTGTTTGACCAGCTTCAGGGTGAAACTTAGTTCTCTAGAATTGATTTGTGATCCAGGTACCACAAGATCAGGGTCAGGGAGAATGATGTGTAGAAGACAACCTTTTAGGACTCGTTATTGTTATTAAGAGTTTGTGGTGATTCCATTCGGGCTCACCAATGCACCAGCAACGTTCATAGATCTCATGATCCGGGTCTGCAGGCCGATGCTAGATTGGTTCGTAATTGTATTCATTGATGACATTCTGGTCTACTCTTAGACCAAGGAGCAGCTTGAGGGGCATTTGCGAGAGGGACTGGAGACTCTGAAGAGGGAGAGGCTTTATGCCAAGTTCTCGAAGTGTGAGTTCTGTTGGATTAGGTGTCTAAGCCCATAACTATAATTGCTATGTACTTGAATTGATAGCAGCACAGTCCTTTTGGGTTGCCCTCAAACCTAGCAACCGGACAAGGAAATTATTAAAGGAGAGATATTGATTTATTATAAGATTAACAAATTAATATAAATGATTTATTAATATGTTAAAAGATTAATATATTAAATAGAAATCATAATGTTTGATTAATAGTTAGCCAGAAATTAATTAGAATAAATTTTAGGGTTAACTGTATTAATTGTAAAGTGCAGGGACTAGTTTGCAATTATCTGATAGTTGAGTGGAAGGTTCCAGAACCTTCTTGGGAGGGGGTGGACGAAATCTATAGGGGAAACCCTAATGATTTCGTCCAAGGGGCTTGGATAAGGCCTTTGGATAAGCTTAGGCCCCAAGCAAAGGAACATTAGGGTTTTCCCTAAACCCTAGATCCCCCAGCTGTATAAGGAGCCTCCTAGCTCCTAAATTCGGCCACTCCTACCTTGGAAGAAAACCTAGGCCGATTTTTTGCATACCCTACCCTCTCTCCTTTAGGTTTCCTTCTTGATAGTTCTTGGGTTTGATTCCATTAGAGGCATTACATTTGTGGTGCTAGGCTTCCAAGAAGATCAAGTTCAAGAGGATTAACAATTGTTTACTATAACAATTGAAAGGTATGTAACTCTTAAAACCTAGTTAGTTATTTTCAAAAATAGCCTCTCTCCTCTAGGTTTCTTTTTTGCAATTCAAAGTTATATGTTCAATAGTTAAAACATAGATCCAAAGTAGGTTGCATGTGAACTTAGGAATTGTTTTCTAGTTTATTTGTTTTACCTAAATCCCAACAAGTTCTGGTTGCGTGAGTTGTAATTTTTAGGGAACATCATCAACCAGAAGGGTATATAGGTCGGCCTGGCCAAGATCGAGGCTGTGATGTAATGGGAAGTTTCGAGGACCGCATCTGAGGTTCGAAGTTTCTAAGGTCTTGGAGGATACTACCGGATATTTATCTAGATTTCTCCAAGATCGCAGTGCCTTTGACTCATTTGACAAAGAAGAATATGACTTTTCTGTGGGGGCCTAATCAGCAATTGTGAGACTCTATGGCAAAAATTGTGTGAGGCCCCGATTCTAGGGCTCCCTGAAGGTTTGGATGATTTTGTAGTTTATTGTGATGCCTCTATTTTGTGTTTGGGAGTGGTTCTTATGCAGAGAGGTCACGTGATTACTGACGCTTCGAAACAGCTTAAGCCCCATGAGGCTAACTACCCTACCCATGATTTAGACTTGGGGGCCGTAGTTTTTTCCCTCAAGATCTGGGGGCACTATCTGTATAGGGTTCGGTGTACTATGTACACCAATCACAAGAGTTTGAGGTATTTGATGGACAAGCTAAATATTAATATGCGACAACGAAGATGGCTGGATGTGGTAAAGGATTATGATTGCGAAATCTTATACCACCCTAGGAGGGCCACTGTTGTGGCCGATGCTTTGAGCCGCAAGGCGGTGAGTTCTTTTATGAGAGATATTTTCTTGAGGATGTTTATCACATCGCCTTTATTAGATTTAATCAAGGAAGCTTAGGTAGAGGGTTTGAAAAAGGAGAATTGGAAGGTCGAGTGAATCACGGGACACATTCCCTTGTTTGTTAGGGACAACCGAGGGTTGTTGACTTAGTGCGGTAGTTTGGGTTCCAACATCAGGTGGGGTGAGGCAGACGGTTCTAGAGGAGGCACATAAGTCAAAGTTTTCTATCCGGCCACGAAGATGTACAAGGATATGTGGATGAGTTATTGGTGGCCCTGTACGAAGAGGGAGATAGCTTGGTATGTTGATCGATGCTTGACTTGCAGGTCGAACATTAGAGACATTAGAGACACCATGACAATATGCAACCCTTACCCATTCCCATGTGGAAATGGGAGGAGATCACCATGGATTTCATCAAAAAATGCCAAGGACGACACGTGGTGTTGATTCTATCTGGGTCATTATGGACAGACTAACCAAGAGTGTGCATTTCATACAGGTTATCGAGAGCATGTCCGCATAAAAGTTAGATAACATTTATGTCTGCGAAGTGGTAGTTCGACATAGGGTGCCAGTCTTGGTGGTTTCGAACCGAGATGTTCGTTTCACCTCCAGGGTTTGGAGGAAGTTTCATGAGGAGTTGAGTACTCATTTGCATTTTATTACATCATACCACCCTCATACCGATGGCCAAAGCGAGAGGACGATTCAGACGCTTAAGGATATGCTCCGGGCTTGTGTTTTGGATTTTGGATGGAGTTGGTATACTTACCTTCCACTGGCTAATTTCTCATACAACAACAGTTATCATGCCGGTATTTACTGACCACCATATGAGATGTTGTATGGAAGGAGGTGTAGGACCCCATTTTGCTGGGGTGGGGGGGGGGGGGAGGTCGGGCATCGAGTCATGGGAAGTATAGAGGTGGTACTCAAGACTACCGAGTTGATCCAATAGGTGAACGACAGGTTGTGAGTCGCGCAAAGCCGGCAGAAGATTTATGTCGATCGGCAACATTCGGACCTCGAGTTTCAAGTAGGAGACTTGGTGCTTTTGAAGGTGTCACCTTGGAAAGGTTTCATACTATTTCGGAAGCGGGACAAGTTGGGCCCCAAATTTATCGGACCTTTCAGGATTTCGGCCCGAGTGGACAAGGTTACATACCGGATGGATTTGCCTGATGAGCTCAGCCAAATCCATAACACTTTCCGTGTGTCTCAGCTCTAGAAGTATGTGGCCGATGGGTCCGCAAGTGTTCCTCTGGATGATATTCAGGTTGATGACCACCTGAATTATATGGAAAGACCAGTGGTGATCTTAGATCAGAAGAAGAAGGCTCTGCGTAGCAAGGAAGTGTCATTGGTCAAGGTCCAATGGCAACATCAAAAGGGTTCCGAATAGACATGGGAACCCGAGGCAGAGATGCGAGAGCACTAACCTGATTTGTCTACAACAGCAGACTTTGAGGGCGAAGTCTAATTTAAGTGGGGAAGAGTTGTAACATCTATTTTTCCATGTATTTGCTTTTTAAACCTTGAGTTACAAATTGTTTTCAAGAAGGGTCTCCAATGGAAATTTTGTGACTTTTGGGAGCTGCTTGTGTACATTGGACGTACTGAGACCCACACCGGTATGTTGCACGTACTCAGTACGTTGGGTGTACGTGGTTCAGACCAAAACCCTAATATTTAGGGTTTGTGAACTATTTAAGCACCATTATAGCCACAATACCTTTCCCTTTATCATCCTCTATCCCAAGATCGACCCTCCTTGCAAACCCTAGTTCATTTTGAGCATTTTGACCTTTTGGAGTGAGTTGTGTGCTTCCTAATTTGTGAAGAATGAGCTTTAAGGAGTAGGCTTTTCTCTCAAGACTTTGGATCCAACATCTTCTCTTCATTGTGCACCATTTAGAAGTATAAAGCTCCAATGTTGGCTTATGTTTCTTTAGATATTAGTTAAGCCTTGATTTTCATCCTTTTTGTCCCAAACCCAAGTGCATGATGAGTAGGAGGTACTCCAAATCCTTTAAGGTGTCCTTTCATACCTTTTAAGGTATTTTAAGTCATAAAAATGCAAGCTTGGATCTTGATTAGTCCCAATGCAAGAGTTATGGTGTAGAAAAGGTTTTAGTATTGTAGGATTTTAGTGTTGGGATTCTTGTAGCCATGTAAAGACAGAAAGTTTGCAACTATATGGCCTTAGGGTCTTATTAAGCTTAGATCTAAACATTCGTCATAGGGTCTTAAGGCCCTAAGACCTTATTATGGGTTTTGCCTTAGGGGTGCGCGCTTGGCGTAATTCTCAGTACGTCACGCGTACTGCGCCTCAGTCGTAACCCATTCATGCATTGGTCGAGTACACTACGCGTACCAGTTGGTAAGTCAAGCATATGGCCCAGTCCAACTTTGGTGATTTTGAGCCTTAAATCGGTGGGCTTTTCTTCTTGGGCTTGGACAATAGATTTTCATGGTGATGGTTCACTTCTGATTTTGGGCCCATTTTGTACTTTGGATGATCTTTAGGATGGGGCCTAGGATTTTATTGGGCTTAAAAGAAAAGGATAAATTGGCCCTTTTTACCTTCGACATTAGGCAAGTAATATAAGTTTTCAACTATGGGTTATGCCCCAATTATTAATTTGGTCTTTATTTGTTAAGTTAGCACGCATATTTTTCCAGTCCAGCAGCCCGAACATTTATCTGGTTTTTCAGTAGTTGAGGTGAGTTTCCTTACTAGATCCATGGGTCGAAGGAACCAATGTTAGCCCATTGCTTGTTGTGTAGATGTTAGATGCCTTGTGATAATTATATATAGAAGACCAGGATTTAGCCCCTAACATTTGCATGAAAGTCCAGGGTCTGGCCCCTAACAGTTATATGAAAGACCATGATCTGGCCTCCGACATTTGTATGCAAGACCGGGATTTGGCCCTCGGCACTAAACAGAAAGACCATGGTTTGGACTTTGGTCCATGGCTAGAAACGATTACATAACTATGATTTGGCCCATAACATTTATCTTTTTTCATGTGTGGTATGTGGTACTTTGGGGAACTCACTATGTTTTATGCTTATAGTTTATGTTTATGGTTTTAGGTACATCCAGTTCCAAATGGAAGGTTCCGACGTAATGGCATAGCATCCTCCCTTTACGATTTGCGCATTTGATATATTTGTACTTTGATGTTTTGGATATTATGACTTGATGTTGATTCTTAACGATTTAATGAAAGATTTCATAAATTTTAATAAAGAAAAGTTTTACTATAGTTTTGGGCCGTTATATATATATATATATATATATATATATATATATATATATATATATATATATATATATATATATATATATATATATATATATATATATATATATATATATATATATATAAAGGTTCAGATTCATTTGAGACCGTTCTAATTTTGTGAGACCGTGAGAGCAAATCTAAAATTAATTTTAAAATGCAAAATAAATGGGAAAATCCAAAAATTCTTTTTTTAAATATTATTTTCGGAACTTGAATTAACTAGAAAAAAATTTAAAAAATTTTAAAAAAAATAAAAAAAATAAAAAAAATTCCGTTTTTTTTTTTTTGAAAAATACGTAAAATATTCTAATAGAATATTACACTGACATATTCTAAAAAATAATTTTAAAATGCAAAATAAATGGAAAAATCTAAAAATTCTTTTTTTAAATATTATTTTCGGAACTTGAATTAATTAAAAAAAATTCCATTTTTTTTTTTGAAAAATACGTGAAATATTCTAATAGAATATTACAATGTACATACTCTAAAAAATAATTTTAAAATGCAAAATAAATGGAATAATCCAAAAAAAAATTTTTAAATATTATTTTCGCAACTTGAATTAACTAAAAAAAATTAAAAAAAAATAAAAAAAATGTGTCTCACGGTCTCATAAAATTAGGTCGGCTCGCATGAACGTAACCCTATATATATATATATATATATATATATATATATATATATATATATATATATATATATAATATATATATATATATATATATATATATATATATATATATATATATATATATATATAAACTGGAAAAAAATATTTAAATAACTAATTCACTCTAAATAATTAGAAAATAAGTTTTATTTGATTAATTATTTCATTAGAAGATTCACAAATTATTCAAGTAAATCACTATCAAACAAATACCAAAAATTTCCTGAAAAATCGATAACAGATCTAAGTCTATAAAAACAAATCCAAACAAGTAATCTATGACTATAAGCTTCTTGTTTGTATACTACCTACAACTTCGCTGGTGCGACTCTCCAAACTCTTATATCCTCCGGATCTATAAACTTCTTGTTTCTTTCTTCTTCTCTCTATCTTTCTCTATCTACTTAATAATGGTTTTCGCTGGTGCGACTCTCCAAACTCTTATATCCTCCGGATCTATAAGCTTCTTGTTTCTTTCTTCTTCTCTCTATCTTTCTCTATCTACTTAATAATGGTTTGAAACTTAAAAGAAAAATATATGTATATAGCTGTCAAATTAAAGGCTACAACTTTAACTTATACAATATAATTTTTTATTTGTTTATCTAGTAAATAGAAGAGTACGAATAGGTTTTATGTCTACACATAAATCTAATGTATAAGTACAAAACAATAATATTATATGGGTTAGTTGTTGTTTTTTTTTTTTTTTTTTGTGTTTATTAAGTTTTAATTGATATTATTAATTGTTTATGGTAAAATCTAAAATTTTATAAAATAAATTGCAATGAACTAAATAGTTGTGTGTCAAACTGAAATTGTAATTGTTATTGGTTTGCTATTAGTTAATTATGTTATATAGCTTGAATCAAAATGAACAAAAAATAAATAAATAAATAAAATAAATAAAAAAACAATCAACAATTGTTGGATTTCATGAAAAACATGCAAGTTTTTGACCGAGTCATTAATTTTGTATTTCAAAATAAAGCTTGTGGAAAAGATTTATTTTTAGAGAAATAAAATATCCTTTTATTTTGTTTCTGCTATCTTCTTACACATTTAAGATTGTGATACTTATCATAGTTAATTTTAAAATTAATAAAATTTTATTATATTTGTCATTATCTAAAAATGATAGAAGAATGAATAAGGAGAAAAAATAAGATGATATTTAATTTCTTTTATTTTAAAAACAATTGTCCAATACTTTAAAGTCCACAAGTTCCACTTTAATGAGAGATGTTAGAATATTTCATATTAATTTTTTTGTTTATTTTTTTTATAAGATTTAACTTAGAATTGAATACAACTTGTCTATATGGTTTTTCGTAAAGTTTTGGTTTCCGTTTCCTATTGCAACTGCATGTGTTTCGTCCCTACATTAATTATCGAATTAATCATAAAATATCCCTGAAAAGAACTTTTCTAGTCGACCGATGGTGCAATCCTATCTGCAGGATGTGCATGCTTGCACACAAATTCAGTAAACTCAAACGAGTTTGGTTCGCATTTGCAACCCCTTACGCGCAACAAAAGAACTTTTATGTCATAAGTCTTACAAGGATAAGAAGCCTTTGTAGCTATAAACATTTTTTTTCATACTCCCACCATATGGGATGAAATAAAAGTCACTTAATTCATTTGTTAATTTCTTCCAAGCACCTTATTTTACCATACAATTTCTTATCCATCTTTAATAGTTTTTGGACGGCTGATATCGTGTTCCGTCCCTACATTAGTTATAGAATTAATCATAAAATGTCCCTAAAACGAACTTTTTTGGTCGATTGATGGTGCATTCCTATCCGCAGGATGCGTGTGCTCGCACACAAGTTCAGGGAGCTCAAACCAATTTAGTTAGCATTTGCAACCCCTTAGCGCACGAAAAAAGAACTTTTGTGCCATAAGACTTACAAGGATAAAAAGCCTTTGTAGTTATAATCATATTTTTTTCGTACTCCCATCCATATGGGATGAAATAAAAGTCACCTAATTCGTTCGTTAATTTCTTTCAAGCATGTTATTTTATCATACAATTTTTCATCCATCTTCAATCAGTTTTTGACGCTTGATATATGAAAACGAAGATATCACGGAGAAGAACAAACATATAATCATTTATCGACTTTGATTATATTTAGGCTTCCATATTCATGCTAAAAATGTAAAATAAAAAACTTTTTTAATTGGGTTAAAACCAATTTTCTAACAAATAAACTAACTTAAGAAGTCTTGCTTTTTGTTTTGTTTTAGGAGTGACACGTATCAAACACTGCCTCAGTTTGAGAAATTGAGATAACTTGAGACTTACGTAGCTATGTCATGGAACTACTGAAGCACCAAATTTACAATGGAGTGAATGGACGGCTTCGCTAAACTTTAACATAAGGCCCACTAGGTTTATCCCACAAGCATCACTTATGAAGTATGCTATCAATAGCGCGTTAAAGTAATGCTATAATGTTTATCGGAGGTACATAACTGTTATTTTAAAATAGTGTTTACGATCAGCGGTGCTCTTGAGTGCTATTTACCGCGATAAACATTGCTGCTATAACGACACTACAACCGATTTTTCATTTTCGCTCACATTTTGGCCATTGGCTACTCCACAGTATCAGGTATGTGTTGTTTCCTTTATTCCTTTCCTTTCTACACACACACACACACTGTGACATACAATGCTTCACAATTCACACTTATAAAGTCGTGACTGTCAAATGCTTCAATCACTCACTCTGAATCTATGTTAGATGTTAAATGTGATGTTTTCTTTAATCTTTTAATGTTATATGTTTCTCTTTCAATGCTTCATACTTATGAACTTGTTAATTTATGAAGCAATTAATACAATTTGTGACTTTATGAAACATTGAAGCAATCAATCACTCACTGTGAATATGAGATTTAGCATTTTGGAACATAAATATATGTAAGTTAATATATAATAAAAACTGCTATAAATATATAATAAAAAATTATAAATTATACGTAATATTAAAAACTGCTATATTTCAGTTATACCACCACGATAACCGTGATTTCAAATAACGATATGTGGCCGCTATTGAAATTTTCATCGCGATAACCACATAGCTCATGACTTGGAGTGCTTTAACCTAATTGTTAAAGATACGTAACTTAATATATAAGATGAATTACGATATTAACATATCTTGTCATTACATTAAAATAACAGCAATAGCAAAAAATGTTGATATAACTTTTTTAGTTTTTAAGAAAAAATTAAATGTTTTTGAGAATATTCCTCTTAATTAGTACTATAAAAAAAGGTGAAAATGGTCAATGAAGTGATAGACAGTAACACTTTGATATTTAAATATGTTTTATTTTCTTTATAATTATAAAAGATGTATGTCAAATAATTTAATATGTGACACTATTGTTAGTTTTATAAAGTGATATGGAATAACGTGACACAATGTTGCACGGTTACGGACCAATAAATGAACTCCACTAACCGATTGTGCAATCATCTGTACGTGGTAACGACGGCCATGGTCGATTTTTTCTAACAACCCGAAACAGATTACAAAATCCTAAAGTCAACAACGAGTATTTGGTTGGCATATTATATAAAAACAAAGTATAGCTTGTGTGGTTTGCATATTATATGTACAACCTTTCATACGTAAAGGAGTACTCCTCTATGAGACTTTGATCAAGATCATTTAATTAAGGAACAAAAAGAAAGCATATATTTGGAATGGAAACAACAAAAGCAAAGAAAAAAACTTGCATTGGAAGAAACCTGGGAGGCTGCATTGGGATAGTTTTTGGAATAGAGGAGAAGAGATCGAGTCTTGTGAACCACCTCTGTGGGGGTCTGAAGCTTCTTGGTGTTGATGAGTGTTTTTCCCAGCGTGGAAAGACATAACATCTTGTTTCTTTTGTTGTTGGTATTCATGCATGAAGGTTTCAAGGAATAAGTAACTAGTTCTTCTTGTTGTTGTTGTTGTGGGAACAATGTAATGATACAAAAGAGAGAGACGTTGTGATGTACGCTATTAAATACCACCTTTTCTGTTTGTTTTAAATATTCACAATTTGTTTGTTGTTTGTAACTTTATGCTGAACAATCTGGGCAAGTCGAATATATCTGTGTTGCGCTGAATACACTTATGACGATAATATATATTATGTTACTAGGTTATATCCCGTAGAACCTACTTGGCAAAATAAAATAACATATAAAACATAAATTAGAAATCAGAAAACTATTGCTTATAGTTATTCAACATAAATTAGAAAACTATTGTCACTTATTTGTCTAGATTATACCTTTCCACTAGATTTACAATCAAGTTCCATATATTCTATTTTTTCCAACCATTTCATGCATCAAAATCAAAGAAAACAAAAATATCACAGAAACTTCAATATTGATCACAAATATCTAAGTTTTAACTTTATGGTTATTAAACCACTCTCGTCAACTTAAAATCACTTTTTAATAAAAGCTACAAAAAACTAACCAAAAAAATGCATTGACAATGATCATATTCAACTTTGTTTATTATAAAGAAAAAAAAACGAGAAATTCCTAATGAAAAAACAATGAGACATATGGAAAGAGAGTGATGTTGAAGAAACGTATCAGGGAACCTCTCATAGAAATTTGAAGTCCTCGAATCTTTTCCAAAATTAGAAAAAAAAACATACAATATGCGGTTCAAATATTACATCGACGAAGTGGAAAAAAAGACCACTATAATGAAATTGGGAAAAGAAGAAGTCACCTAAATTCAACATCAGACCTGGTAATCTGTGGTTAGAGGAATAAAACAACAGAAACTCTATAAAATGTGAAATCGAGGACATGAACTCTTGTACCTTATACCAATTATATATAGCCATGAGAGAGTGCCTTGAGACGAAGGAGTCAATAAATAGAAACAAAAATAAAAGTGAAAATTGGGAAAAAAAATAATCCATTTCTCCTGAGCAAACGTTATTAAGAATCAGAGCTTACGTAAATTGTAAAATTGAATAGATTAAAATGTCAGATAACATTTGAGGGATTATCGATTATAGATTAGTAGTTGCGGTATTAGAGAGAAACCTTATCAACGACTTTCTTCGTTGAAAATAGTAATCGCATCCATAAAAACCGGTGAGGATAATAGCAGAAGCTGTGTATATGAAGAGTAAACAGTGAAAATTACAACTTACTTTGTACGCTTTACAAAAAAAATGAGGATTGTCATAAATAAACAAATATCAGCGATTACAGTCATCAAGAATAAAAGACATAAAAGAAAAACTTCATAATCGTCTTTGGTCTGGTCCTGCTTCTTCCTTAACACTCTGCATGTTCAATTACTTCTCCAAATCAACATCAAAACCCTAAATATATAGAAAGAAGTGAGATTTAGGGAGCCAAGAATTAGGGAAGCCGAGAATTAGGTATTTCAAGATTGAATCTCATCAACAGAAGTAGATACCATTTTGAGAGGAGAGGAAGATCGGAAAATGTAGTTACATATATAAATCAATTGATATAAAATTGAAGAAGATTAATTTCTCATGGAACACATTAAATTGAAAAAGTTGTTGCCTATAATAATCGGGTGCAATTGATAACAATCCCAAAAAATTAGGAAATTTGTTACCAATGATAGATTAATTGTAGTTGGAAGCCAGAATAAGATCTTAAAAGTAATTTGTTGTGATTAATAGGAGAGATGAGTTTTGACTTCGTGGGTAACACAACGGTGGTAAAGACACATGGCAAGAAGGTGGTGTAAAAGGGTGACATATGGCGGTTTATGATTCCTTTTTAAGAATAGAGATAGAGATTAAAAATAAACATTTTATTCTTCTTAACTATAAAATGACAATTGTCTACTACATTGATGTCAAACAATGCAATATCGGTCGGTTAATTTACATCCAAACATTTATCAAATACTCCCTCCGTCCTAAAATTATAGTCCACAGACAAAAAACACAAAGATTAAGAAAACATTAATTACCACTAACTTTATACAATAAAATAACAGTTTTATTCTTACTTTGCATTTAATGTTCCATAAATGCTTAGTTGTTTAAGTAATAATGAGGGGTATTTTGGTAAAACTGTTATTTATTTTTAGAAGTGGACTATTATTTTGGGACAAACTAAAAAGGAAAGATGGACTATAATTTTGGGACGGAGGGAGTATATTATAATATTTAATGGATATCTACGCCGGTTACATTCATACTTCGGCTAAAGGTACCGGCCCGCCGTCTTCATCTACCAGTCGACCATTGTGCATATGCCTCATTTTCCCACTTCCATCCTCCAATTACCAAGGGCGGAAGACACAAGTCCCATAACCAGGTGCCGAAAACAAAACTTCAAAAAACCATATATGAAACTCTTTAATGGATTTTGTTGATATTAACTCAGTACATTCCAAAATTAGATAACAATTAATCAATAAATTTTAACAAACAGATGTTTATGACAATTTGTCGATTTGTTTAAAAAGAAATAATTATTTGTATATCATCTATAATATTTATGTATGATTTGTACTAAAAACTAATTATTTTTTAGCAAATATTAAAAAAAAAAAAAGTTTTATCGGTAAAAACAAATTATTATAAAGTAAAAATAATAATAATAATAAATTATTTCCGTTGGCACATAGGGAAAAAAGCCTTTTGATATGTCTTAATGTGTCAAATTTTAAAAACAATAGACACTTTTATCTTACTTGTGTTTTTGGTTTAGCTGCTTTTAGACCGCCACATTTTTAGATTAGGTTTGTTACATTTTAATTGCAAAATTAAGAGATAAAGTCTTAAAAATTCAGATTCAGATCGTTTGTTTGCATATTATTTTTTACCTCTTAAAATTTTAAATGCTTCTTATTTTTTCAGATATTGAACAAAGACTGAAAAATTAAAAAATGGGCATGTTTCTTATCTTCCCTAAACCACGATCGAACAAAACACCTCCTCTTCTCTTCTTCCCTTCACGTCTGCTTCTCTTCATCACTAAATCTCAAGCGGCGTATCTCTGACGCTGCCGCCTGAAAGGACGCCGCCCACCCAACGTCGATGCCCCTGCACCCTTGCAACGCCGACGCCGCCGCACCCGCTCTGTCTCCAACTCTTTTTTTCGGATTATGCCATAAAGCAGGTTCGTTTCTCTTCTTCTGAATATCGAAAATTGAAATTAGAATGTGTTCGTTGCTCTTCTTCTGTTTCTTCCTTCTTTTCCCCCAAACTCGAAAATGAAAAATCGAAATCAAGTCTTGATGTTATGCTATCAGTTTCTGATCTGTTCAATGGAAATCAATATTTGATGTTATGCTCGATTTTGATGTTATGTGCTCAATTTTGATGTTATATGCTCAATTTTGATGTTATATGATTGAATCCGAATGTGTTCAATGGATATGATGAAATGTTGATGTTATGCTTGATTTTTTATACTCAATTTTTTATGTTCAATGTTTCTATGTTCGATTATTATGTTGAAATGTTGTTGCTGAAATCATATTTGTGTTTGATGTTATAGTGAAATCATATATGTTCTTGCTGTTATCATGAAATATTCATTAGTTTTGCTAAATTGTGAATTTATTTTGTTGAAGTAGTTGTTGAAAATGTGCCTTTGTATTGCTTAAATTGTTGCTGAAAATGTGTATTTGCAATGCTTAACTTGTTGCTAAAACATGCATTTGTTTGTTGAATTGATCAATGAAATGGGAGAAAATAAGGATATGATTAGTTGGAAGGTTGAAGTGTATGTATTTTTATGAAATCATTTTAGATGAAACAATTGGAAGGGTAATTGATAACGATTCGAAATGATCAGTCATTAACATACACAAGAATTGTTACATGAAACTTCTACACAATGTCATGAGCTGATACGTCTTTCACATGAAGTGTATGTACTTTTATGCAATCATTTTAGACGAAACAATTGGCTGCAAAGTAGTAGGCATATAAGCGTTGAAGAAAAGATGGTTATGTTCTTGACAACTATAGCACATAATAAATGGTTTAGGATTATCAAACGAAGGTTTTGTTGGGAAAATTAGGGTTTGTGGTGGAGATCTGGATACCAACTTGGATTGTGATATCACTTTCCGTACTGATATTTCTACCCTATGTCTGGGTTACAAGAAATTCAGCATAGGATAATCCAAGTGGACACTTACGATTCTAGGCACAGAAATCCTAAGCCAATATGCTAGAGGATTCTATGAAAGTGTGATAAAACGAGAGCTTAAGATTATCACCCTCTTCTGTAGAGGAAGAGTTGTTTATATATTAAACAAGATTAGAGTTTCATTAGGGTTGGGCAGTTATTAGTTGCTTTGGAAGCAAGTAATGTTAATCCGGATTTAATGAGGATTTAGGGTTAACAAAACTAATGAGTTTCGTTAGTTCTACCATAATCACCCTCAAGAAATTGAATTTTCCACTATGTTCCCATATGTAAAATTCGATGAGGTTTCGTTAGTTTTACCATAATCACCCTCAAGATTAGGGTCCTCATTAGGGTTGGACCGTCATTACTGGGACCCCAGCTAGGGGCTTTGCCCCTTGGACCCCGCTAGGGGCGCTGCCCTTTTGGAAACCCTAGACCCGGGGGCGTTTACCCCGGACCCCGACTAGTCGTCGAACCGACTTCTAGTTCGATCTTATACATGTGTGCACTCTGCACAACTCCTTACATATATTAGAGTGCGAATTATGAAGCCCCTTAGCTCACATGTTAGTTACAGTTACTTAAAATGACATGGTGACACTAAAATCACCAACAATCCTCCCCCATTTTAGCGTAACCCTTGAACAAACATAACCATATCAAAACAAACCAAACTAGTACATAATGAAAATATCGAAACGATTGAATTTCCACTTAATATCATACATTTTCAAATACTCAAGAATCAGGGTGTTCTAAGAATTGAACCCATCAACCCATTTGAATACCAGAAAGTAAAATACATACTAGTTTATTGTATTTTAGCATAATACAACTTCACACTATCATAAAGCTGTGTGTCCCAGTCCTCTCATGATCGTATCAAGGTCAAGTCCACAACCTCTTGAAATGCGGCTACACTTCACAATCACGTAGGTAACTCCTTTCCATGTATCTGCACATACATTTATCAAAGGAATTATTAAGAAGTTAAACTTCAACTTGGCTAACTTGCAGAACCGAACACATACCTAGGATGAATACTTCATGTGTTCTAATATATAAGTATGAGCTTTCCACATTGAATTTAACTCCTAACATTATATTAGGAGGGAATTGGGTGTCTCATCATTATAGAATTAAATGGACTTTAATCCCATCCTGATTACAGACTTGTGCACTAAGTCTATTGTCAGACCTCTAGTCAAGTGATCTGCCAAATTTTGTTGCAATTTCACAAACTCAACCAATATCATACCATTCATGATTAATTCTCTAATCATACTATGTCTAACACCTAAGTGTCTAGACTTGCCATTATAAACCTAGCTATATGCCTTAGCCAAAGCGGCAACACTATCACAAAGGATAAAAATTGCTGTTATCGGTTTAGACCACAAAGGAATCTCATAGACAATTCATTAGCCACTCTGCTTCTTTACCAGCAGCTGCTAACGCAACAAACTCAGTTTCCATTGTCGAGTTTGTAATGCAAGATTGCTTCTTGGAAGCCCACGAAATGACACCTCCCTCAAGCAAGAAAACCCAACCAGAAGTTGAGGAATGATCCTCCATGTTGGTTATCCAACTTGCATCTGAATGACCTTCTAAAATCGAAGGACTCCCCAAGTAACTCAAACCATAATTCATGGTTCCCTTTAGATACTTAAACACTCTATTCATTGCTTGCCAATGATAAGCACTAGGATTGCTAGTGTACCTGCTCAACTTACCCATAGCAAAAGCAATATCAGGTCTGGTACTTATTATGGCATACATCAAGCTACCAATAGCCTTAGAGTATTCTAGTTGTGAAATGGAAACGCCATTATTTGGCATTAATTTCACACTTGGGTCCATAGGAGTACTCACAGGAGAACAATCGGTGAAATAAAACCATTTGAGAACTTTCTCAATATAATGACTTTCAGTCACTACCAATCCTTTGTTCATCCTCTTAATTCTTATTCCAAGAATTACATCAGCCTCTCCTAAATCTTTCATGGAAAACTTGCATGATAATAATTTCTTTGTTTCATCTACTTGATTTTGGTCGGTACCAAAAATCAACATGTCATCTACATATAAGCAAATGATCACACAAGCTCTATTAGCATCATTAAATCTACTATAAACACATTTTTCATATTGGTTTGTCTTGAAACCAACAGACAAAATCACCTCATCAAATTTTTGATGCCATTGTTTAGGCGCTTGTTTCGGCCCATACAAAGATTTGAGAAGTTTACAAACCATATGCTCTTTACCAGGCACAATGAAACCTTCTAGTTGTTTCATGTAAACTTCCTCGTCCAGATCACCATTTAAAAAGGTTGTTTTCACATCCATTTGGTGAATAACCAGATTTTGGATACATGGCAAGGCAACCAACAATCTAATAGTAGAAATACGTGCAACTGGAGCATACGTATCAAAATAGTCAATACTGGGTTTTTGTCTAAAACCTTGAATGACTAATCGGGCTTTGAATTTTTTCAATAGTCCCATTAACATTCATTTGTTTTTGAAAATCCATTTGCAACCAAGAGGTTTAGAACCCGGAGGCAAATCAGACAACACCCATGTGTTGTTCTCAAGAATTGATTACATTTCATCATCAATTACTTCCTTCCAAAAGGCACTATCATGAGACTCTATGGCCTCTTGATAAGCCTTATGATCATCTTCAATACTATAACAATAAGAGTATTCAAGATTAATTCCATCCCTTGAACCTTCCACCAAGTATAGTTGGAAGTCAGATCCGATTTTTTTTGCAATTTGGCAACTTTTGCTTCTACGAATATCTTGTGGTTCTTGCACGATACCACCATTTTGACTTTCTGAATTTTGCTCTTTATTAGCACCAAAAGTTATATCTCGTGATTCGATAACAATGTTAATTGAAACTGAATCATTAGGTTCTATTACATAAAACCTATATGCCTTGGAATGTTCAACATATCCAATGAATATGCAATCAATTCCACGTTCTCCTAAAATTTTCTTTTTGGGCTCGGTAAGTTTGACAACTGCCCGACATCCCCAAACCCGAAAATAACTCAAATTTGGTTTTTTCTTGAACCAAAGTTCATATGAGACTGTTTTGTTCCTTTTATTTGGAACCCTATTCAACAAATAGCATGTCGTTAACATGGCCTCTCCCCAGAATCCTTCACTCAATCCCGAGTAAGGCAACATCGAGTTTACCATTTCCTTTAAAACTCGATTTTCACGTTCAACAATACAATTCTATTGGGGCGTGTAAGGTGCCGTGGTATCATGAATGATACCCACTGATTGGAAGTATATGGGATCCATATATTCACCTCCCCTATCAGTCCTGAGACATTTACCCGGAATGCCCAATTGCAATTCCACCTCGATTTTGTATATTTTGAATTTATCTAAGGCTGCATCCTTAGAATATAACAAATACACATAGCAAAACCGAGTGCAGTCATCAATAAAGGTGACTACATACTTTTTATTTCCCAAAGAAGGAGTGGAATGAAAATCACACAGGTCACTGTGTACAAGTTCCAAAACAACCGAATTTCTAGTGACACTAGGAAATGGTTGTTTTGTCACTGTTGTAAGCATGTATGTTTAACATTTATCAGATGTCATATCAAAGGTTGGAATTAATCCACCTTTTGACATCTCATGTATCCTTCTAAAGTTGACATGACCTAATCTTACATGCTAAAGCAAAGATTTATCAACAGTAGAAGCAAAAGATACAAATGCAGAATTCTTAACAGATAACAATTTGTCAGCAAGATTTAAATGAAACATTCTATTATTTAAATATACAAACCCAATAAACATTCCACCCTTAGACAAAAAAACCTATCCGACTCAATAACTTGTTTAAAACCAGCTGAATTCAAACAACTAGAACTAACAAGATTCTTGTGAATCTTGGGAACAAACAAAACATCAAATAACTCAATTGTCTTTCCATAAGTAAATTCAATACACACGACACCTAAAACAAAAATAGGAATAAAAGAATCGTCTCCCATTTTTAGCACCGACCCATCTTCAAGCGGATTTAGTGTTTCAAACATCTGTTTATCCTTGCATACATGGTTCGTTGCTCAGGAGTCGATCCACCAAGCAACATCATCATCCTGCACATAGAATGATTCTGGGATAAATGAAACGTAATAAACATAATTCGGATTATAATTATCAAAGTTAGTCAAAAACTGACCTCCTTTAACTTGGGCCGAAGACCCGTTCACTTTCCCATTGGCTCCACTATTTCCAACACCATTGTTGCCCAAATTCACACGACAATCATGCTTGCAATGCCCAACTTGATTGCACCTCCAACAAACCAGATCCTTTCTCTTTTTGTTGGAGTATCTTAGGACATGTTCATGCTTGCGTTTGTCATGTCCTTTGTGATTCTGGTTCCTTGTTTTTTTTTCAACCATATGAACCAAGGGCTGTCCAGGTTCAACTTTTCCTTTGGGTTTTTCAGATTTGTCACTTTCCTTCGCAAGAAGAGATTATTCAATATGAATGTAACTAGCAAGTTGAAACAATAACAGTTCCTCCTTTTGATGTTTCAAGTTATGTTTGAAGTCTTTCCGGGATGGAGGCAGTTTGTCAATGATAGTGGACACAACAATGGATTCATCCATATTAATACGGTGCAGTTTAAACTGACCGTATATGCCAAGGAGTTCATTGTACTGTTCAGTGATAGACCTTGAATCTTCCATCTTATAATTATTAAAGTCATTGACTAGAAACTTCTAGCTAGAAGCATCCTGATTAATGTATTTCAGTTTAAGAGTGTCCTACAACTCCTTGGGACACAAGGCTTCACTATGGATATCAAATAAAGCATCAGAAATACCGTTCAGAATGTGAGCTTTGCAGATGTAGTCATCATTGTCCCACTTCTGTCTCCTTCTTGTCTCTTCAGCCGTCTTAACAACACCTTCCAGAGGCTTTGATGGTCTTGGAGTAGTCAGCACGTATGCTGCTTTCAGAGTGGTTAGCATGAAGTGCATCTTTTTCTTCCAACGCCAGAAGTCGACACCTTCAAACTTCTCCAGCTTGGCAAACTTAGTGGTCATCTAGCGGATTGAGTCACCCATCTCCAGAAACAATAAATATCAGTTAGATTGTTGGGAAAATTAGGGTTTGTAGTGGAGATCTGGATACCAACTTGGATTGTGATATCACTTTCCGAACTGATATTTCTACCCTATGCCTGGGTTACAAGAAATTCAGCCTAATATAATCCAAGTGTACACTTACGATTCTAGGCACAGAAATCGTAAGCTAATATGCTAGAGGATTCTGTGAAAGTGTGATAAAACGAGAGCTTAAGATTGTCACCCTCTTCTATAGAGGAAGAGTTGTTTATATATTAAACAAGATTAGGGTTTCATTAGGGTTGGGCCGTCATTAGTTGCTTTGGAAGCAGCTAATGTCAATCCGGATTTAATGAGGATTTAGGGTTACCAAAACTAACGAGTTTCATTAGTTTTACCATAATCACCCTCAAGAAATTGAATTTTCCACTATGTTCCCATATGTAAAATTCGATACCATAATCACCCTTAAGATTAAGGTTTCATTAGGGTTGGGCCATCATTATCGGGATCCCAGCCAGGGGCTCTGCCCCTTGGACCCTGCTAGGGGAGCTGCCCCTAGACCCCGCCAAAGGGACACTGCCCCTTTGGAAACCCCGGACCTAGGGGCGCTGCCCCGGACCCCCGACTAGTTGTCAAACCGGCTTCTAATTTGATCTTATACATGCGTTCACTCCGCACAACTCCTTAAATATATTAGAGTATGAATTATGAATCCCCTTAGCTCACATGTTATTTCCAGTTACTTAAAATGTCATCGTGACACTAAAATCACCAACATGTTTCAACAATCCACATAAACTGTTCATAGATGCTTTCATGAGGTGCTAAATGCAATGATGATTTTTGTAAAAGAAGTTATAGTTCCAACGAACTCTAATGCAACCATGAATTCCTCAGAGATACATTGTAGGCTAAAAGAAATATTTACTAGAGCAATAGGTGCGTTAGATGGAACTCTTGTACATGCAGTCGTGCTTGTTGATCAACAAACTCGCTATAAGGGAAGAGGAAAAGGTAAATGCTTTCAAAATGTTTTAGGAATTTCTGATTTTGATGTGATATTCACATCCGTATGGGCCGGTTGGGAGGGCATAACACATGATTCACGAGTTTTGAAATAAATTGCATTTAACTCAGCTTCAGGCTTTCCGTTCCCTCCTCCAGGTTTGTAATTCTTTATAAATTTATTCTATAATACGATTTTAAATTTCTATATATAATACTTCCTGCACTCATATGTATAGATAAATATTACCTTTATGATGCTGCATACACCAACACTCGTGGATTTATGACTGCTTACCACAACACGAGGTATTGGTTATCCAATTATAGTCGACGACGTGCGTTAACTAAGGAAGAAAAAATCAATCATGCACATGCGCAACTCAGAAATGTAATTGAACGTGCTTACAGTGTTTTGAAGGCGAGATTCCTGATCCTAAAGAAAATGGCTCTTTTTCCTTTTTTCATTGCAAAGAGATATAGTCGTTGCTTGTTTTGCAGTCCATAAGTTCATAAGGAAATGCAATATTCATGATGAGTTATTTATGGCATTCGAGGAGAACAATGGTCAAGCACAAGGGGAGAGAGAATGATGGCCAGAACGTACACGATATGCAATGGGGTTCATAAGGCAATGAATACATGGATAATTTGCGTGACCAGATTACGAATTAATTGGGGTCAAATTAAGTTTGTAGGATTTTATTTAGATTTTAGTGATTTTGTGGATTTAAAAATATTTATGTTTGATTTTCATTTGTGTTTAATTTTGATTCTGCTAAATTTGGATTTTATATGATGTTTATATTTTTTTTTATACTTATTTAAGAAATTTATTAGGTTTTTTCTAAACAAACACTTGAATTAAATAAAAAATAAAACAGAAGGGTAAAATGGTCATTTTAATAATTCAACACAACAATTCAGAGGTCCCAACCAGACAGCATGTTAAACATTCAGTTCTTAAAATTTCATACCTTTTTAGAAATTCAAATCTCTTAAAACAACCCCTTACTTTGGTTATACATTAATACAAATAATAGATGCAAGTGAGAATTTGAATGAAAAAGGGAGAGAGAATACTAACAAGTAACAATAGTTGCTCCATCAGAGAGGAGATGAGAGAGCAAGAGCAGTCTCACGGTGAGAATGTCAAGAAAGTATCGGTTCAGAGAAGAGGAAATCAAGAAAGTAGCATCAAATCTTATTTACGGTGAGATTTCAAGTTGCGACGTCTTTGATACTTCTGTTTGGATTAAAACCTGCAAATGCGGAACGGCGAAATGTAGATTGTTTTAGGGTTTTTCTATTTTTTTCTAAGAAATAAATTAATAAATTTTATATAATGTCGGTTATTTTCGTTTTTTTATAGACATAATAGTTTTCTAATGAGATTAACTACATAATGGTATTTTGAATATTTTTAGGGATTAGATTGAGGTACTTTCAAAGGGATATATACACTAAAGACCTAATATTTTCATCAATTTGAAAAGAAAGTCCTAAAATTTATTTTTTTGACAGTAAAGTCTCAGCTACCGATAGTTTTTGATGCGTTTATCATTTTTTTCCTGGTTAGCCGATAATTAGGATTTCATTGTCAAAAAAAAATGTTTCAGACTTTTTTGTCAAACCGTGAATTATGACTTTACTGTCAAAAAATAAAGTTTTGGAATTTCTTGTCAAATAATTGAAAATTGATGAGAATAAAATTCTCTTAGATCGATAGATTCAAATAGATATTAAATGATAATGACAAGACTAGAAAATGATGAACACAAAGATGAATCAAATGTGTGTCGAATGATTAATATGCTCTATCTTAGAAGAATTCAATGTGAATTGCTACTGTAGAGATAGGCTAGGGTTACAGTACGATAAACAAAATAATAATCAAAAGCGTTGTTTACATAATGCATGCATGCACTATATATATATATATATATATATATATATATATATATATATATATATATATATATATATATATATATATATATATATATACTAAACCCTAAACATATCACGGTTGGACAGGCCCAAACCGAGAATACTAATGGACCGAACTACTAAGCCTAATGACGCAATCACTTGAACTCAACAATCTCCCCCTTTGCGTCAATTGGGGCGAGAGATCACTTCGGTTTAGTAATGGTAGTTTTCTTCACGGTCTTGAATAGCTTCAGTATGAGTGCAAGTAGAGTTTGACGGAAGTTGATGGACCACCGAAGCATATCCAAAAATAGCTTCCTGTCTGCATCCTTGTTCTGATCGCACTTGTATATGATTTCAAGAATATTCTCCAAGCATGGGGAGAAGAACAAGTGTATGTCAGCAAGAGCGAACATGGATTTTTAACCATCGTCCCTGGTGAACATGATCGTGTGGAACTGTGGGTCGATCTTTTCCTTCATCATCACATTTATGTCGCTTGCCTTCCTAATGGTTTTGATAGTGGGATTCTTTCTCAGGGTAGAGGCAATATCATGATCCATCTTCACGACTTCAAGAATATAGCACACCATCATTCGCTTGATATGATCAATGATAGGCTCATACTCTTTTTGATTGGTCAGTAAGATGTTGTTTAGGAGGATCCAGTCATGAGGATTCAGATTCGGCAGATCGGAAAAGGAGATCATATGGACCAAGCTGTCTGAGCCTCGGGTCACTTTAAATTTGACGTTGATAAACTTCCCTGCCAAAGTGGGTTTCAAAACCTTGACTGTTGTGACTTTCTGATTACTCCAAGAAAGGTATTGTGGTTGAGAGAACATAAGATAATACTCTAGTAGGTCTTGATCAACCTTCAGGTCAGGAGAAGGGATGGAAACAGTTGACTCGAAGCAGTGAAATATAAATGCCTTTTGGGTGATTGACATGTCAAACTTTGAATCCTTGGAATTTTCAAGATTAAATGAAAGGAACGGTTCGAGCCAATGTGTGCTTGGAGATTCGATTACCTCCTTCAAAAGTTTTTCCATCGTCCATAAAGGAAACATGGACTTCCTTGTTCCAAGCATCGTTTTGTTTTCTTTCCTTCTCTATAGCAATCCTTGCGACACGAAGTTTCTCTTCAAGCTCTCGATCATTCTGCTTGATTTTCCGATCTTTGATTTTTGGAGCTTTTTCTTTGGTTTCAATCAAATCTTCTGTTTCATCCTCATCATCATCACCAATTTTATTTTTACCTCTGTCCTTCATACTACCCGAAGCTTCCTTACGCTTCGGTTCAGCAGTGACTTTCAGTTGTGACATGGGTTTGCTTGTTGGAGGTGGTTGTGATTGACCTTGGCTAGCACCTACTCCCCCTTGTTTCGGAGGGACAACTGACTCCGAAACACCTTCAATCCTGCTTAGAATGTCTAGAGCAGGTCTCAACTTCTCATCCAAGTGGCGTCGAGCCGAAATAGTGAGAACCGAGTCATGCGCTACCAGAAGATTCAAAAGAAGGGAATGCACGTCACCAACGCTGCTCTTGATGACTGCTCGCTCTAACTTAAGTTCTTCATTCTCTTTTAGAGCTTGGTTAAGCGTCAGGGCTTGAGTTTTGATTTTGGTCGTCTTGAGAGCTAGCTCATCCATGAGTTTATTTTCCATGGCAAGATCAACTTGAAGCTTATCGAGGCACTGATTAATGGAAGCTTTAAGCTCAGTGTAATCAGATTTGATGGCGTGGCGTGTTTCCTCAAAATGTTTCTTTTCAGCTTGAAGCGAGCTGGTAAGTGTATCAACCGAAGCATTAACCATCTGAGCATTCTTCTGTGCAGCAGCCCGAAGGGAATCAAGGAAAACATGAGCATTAGAAATTTGTTTTTCGACGTTTGTGGTCGCTTGCTTGCAATCTTTTGTAGATTCATCAACTGCCATAGAAGCTTTCTGGCAGGAGGAAGTGATTAACAGCATTGGAAATGGTAGAGTCATGCTCTTTGACAAAGGTTGCCAATAGAGCCTTGATTGCAACTTCAGAATACACCTAATTTGGTGGAGAGGAGAAGGAAGAGAGCATATGATCAAGTTTGTGATTCAGCTTCTTTCGATGCTTCTTCGTGACCGGATCATCATCATCATCATCTCTTTGAACATGATATGGGCTAAAATAAACCAAATCAAACTCCATTTCTGCTCCACCAAGAACAGGGTCAGATTCGTGTGAGGGAGGTGGGGATAAAGGTTTTGAAGTAATTGGGGGTTCAGATTCTAAAGTAGGTGCCCCCGTATCATATACGTTGACACGAACTTGAGATTGAGTGGTAGTGGTAGTAGTTGTAGTTTTGGTTGTGGTAACCTCAGTGAATAAAGGAATTGGAATGGGAATTGAGGTTGTAGTGGAAGAAGAAATGGGAGGAGGACAAGGAGAATAGTAACTGGAACCGATTGGGTAGGAGAAGGAGGAGGTGATTTTCGGTTACCTTCATGATTGGGTGAGGGAGGAGGCGAATTACCGCGAAGTGAATTGTCATGTTGAGAGACATCGTCATCACCAGATTCAGGTTCGGCTGAGGATCAGAAGGAACATAGTCTGAGTCACTAGATGAAGGAGCCTTGGGTTTATGCGCCTTCTTCTTGGTCTTTCGTTACTTTGGAGTCGAAGGAGCGGCTTGCTCAGGCTTTCGCTTCTTGGGAGTAGAAACTTTAGAGGATTGACCTTCCTTCTCCCCTTTCCTTTCAGGCTGCTTCCCTCGTTTTGCTGGTTTGTCTGATGCGTCAAGCGAACTTTGCATTTCAGGAGTAAGTTTCCTTGGTCCTAAAGGAGGTAGCTTCTTGTACTCATTCAACAATTTGCTTTCAGGTAAGACGCAACGGTACATTGATTCCGGAACCGAACCAATAAAGATGAACTTTGATGGATCAGAAATGATGATCTTCGTCGTGTGAAAAGTAGCAATCGATGACATTAAGGAATCTGCCATTGATGGAATTTGAAATTTCTCCATTGCCCACTGAGTAACTAGGGTCCAAAACCTAGCACACGAGATTTCAGAATAGCGAGATGCAGAGCTGAGACTTTAAACCAGTTGCGACCATAAGATGGATCCAAAGTCCATGTTAACCCCATGGTACAGACCATAAAGAAGGTTCATAAACGCCTTGCTCACCCCATCGGAACCAGCAACCCTCTCCGATAAGACCTTGAAGAGGAGGGTAAAAAGTCCATTCCACTGAGGAGGAAGACACGACTTCTTGAACTTTGTAACAGTGGAAAGAACCTCTGTATACCCCATAACATAGAACATTGTGAATTGTTGAGTAGTCGAAATGGTATTAGGGTTGATCATGGAGTCATCGACAACCATCCTTGGTAACAGGCAGAATTGATTTTTGGAAATTTAAGCTTTGTGATTGAAGATTTCAAAGAAGATCCTCTCCTTGACCTTGTCGTAGACAGTAGTTGAGTAGTCTTGAGAGAGCAACGACATTGGAACATACTCCACCTTGGATAGTGCAATGACAAGTGGTGAATATTTGATACATTAAACCACTTGCAACATATACAGATCATACTGGAACAGTTATGGATCAATGATGAGGTTCTGATTTGGTTTGATTGTAAGAAGAGATGACTGAGCATTGTGTTCATGAACTGAAGAGGAATCCACCATTGATGATACTTGAAGAAGAGGATGAACATTAGAGAGAGAATACGTCGTATAGCTCTTGAGAGTATTGGTAGGTGATAAGAGTATAAAAAGAAGTTGAGAAATTATTTTATACCATTACCATGTGAGAGAAAAATTTGGAGTGATGAGTGCACAATCCACTGATGTATAGCTTGAAAAAGCGCGATTTGACAGCTGTTACCCCGAAACGAGTGTCAGGTGGCGTGAGAATGGAGACGATTCAAATTCACGCGCCTTTAAAACATTATCCTTTCATCTTCTATTTGAATTTTGAAATGATCCAAATTCTCTGTGAAATGTCAAGTCATCCTTTCGCTTCATATGGATATACCTTTCGCTCCCAATATAGTGTATCACCACACTAAATTGAACCGAGCGTTGTATTTGAGAAATACCTGTTTGCACCACGAACAAGACTTGTGAAAAATCATAAAGATCTTTGTGCAAGAGTGTGCCAATCGAAAAGAAATAAAGCAAATTATTTGTGGGAATTAAGTGATGTCTGTATAGACACAAAACTATGGATCCCGGGCACGAATCACTTCCTTCAAAGCCAAGAGAGACTTAGAAGTGTCTGTGTGGTTTCCCGTTGAAATACGATCAAATGTTTATTAAGAAACATTGAAAGGAATCTTTTCATAATCAAGCTATAATGGGCGGCTTTGCTTCAACCGAACTTCAATACTTGACATAAGACCGAAAGTTAGATGAAGTACTTGTGAGACCAATGTGGCCTGTTGAACAAGTAGGTGAGATAATATATTCAGTGACTCAGTAAGAATGATGTTGAAATCTAAAAAAACAGTATCTTTTGGGAAGAAAAATCTTGGTGTTAGACAATTCATAAAGATCTAAAAAAATAGAAAGATTTCTAGAACAAAACGTTAATTCATTTAAGGTATTGGTTTTGGGGTCTCACTTAGCATGTGGTGAAACGAAACTACGATCATCAAAATAGAGTTTGTGTAACCATAAAACTCAGTGGTAAAAATTGAGAGTCTCAAGGGTTACGATTATGAACCGAAATGAGATGGAGAAATAATAATAGGTGGGTAAAGAACCGAAAGTACCTCTTCCATTAAAATAGACCAAGCAGACAACTCTTAACTCAATGTGAGAAGAGTAAGGTAGCTCATGACTTGAGTGATTTTATCAGCCTAATTGGGAAGAAACGATTGGTATGTATCGAATCAGTAAGGCTTCACTCAGAGTCTTTGAGGCTTCAGTCAACATGCAACAGGATGCTTCTAGGGACACTTAGGTAGTACATAGATAAAAATTTATACCTGCCCCAACTCCATCATGGAAGTACATCTGTAATACTGAATTATAGAAAGATTTTTTTTGGATTTTATGAAATTTTTCTGAAAAAGAAATAAAAATAGAAAAGAAAATATTTTTGAGTTTTAATAGCGAATTGAAGACATAAAGTAAAACAAACAAAAGATATACACAGTATACAAAGAATTTGTAAGAACCAAACCTTGAGTTGAAACAATCGTTCGCTTTAAAAAAATTATAAGAGGCGAAATAGACTGAGCCTTTGGTTCCATTCGGTTCCCAAAAAATCAGGATCCGAAATAGACCGAGCGTTCGGCTCATTTCGGTTGTTAGAAAATTTTAAGAAAGCGAAAGAGAAATTTATTCGTAATGAAACAAGTGTGGTTTGGGAACCGACTCAACTTCCATTATTCCTAAGCCTTGTAGTATTTTATTAAATGATGCTTCAGGCAAGGCCTTAGTGAAGATCTTAGCCAATTGATCAGAGGACCGAACGAAGTGAATTTCAGCATTCCCATCTTCTACGTGATCCTTGATGAAGTGATATCTCAGTGCTATGTGTTTTGTCTTGGAATGCTGCACTGGATTATGACATATCCTTGTGGCGCTTTCAGAGTCACAATAAAGAGGAATCTTCTTCATATTCATGCCATAATCTCTTAATTGGCTTTGGATCCAAATGACCTGGGAAGTTCAAGATGCTGCAGCAATATACTCAGCTTTGGTTGTACACAATGAAACACATGTTTGTTTCTTGGACTGCCAGCTGACGAGCTTACCATCTAGGAATTGACATCCTCCTGTAGTGCTCTTTCGGTCCAAACCTCATCCTCCAAGATCAACATCAGAGAATGCTTGAACGAAAAATCCTTATTTAGCAGGATACCATAGACCGAGAGAAGAGGTTCGCTTCAAATATCTGAAGAAGTTCTTTACAGCCACCATATGAGGTTCGCGTGGATTAGCTAGGAACCTGACACAATAACAAACATAAAACATTATTTCTGGTCGACTAGCTGTTAGATACATTAGAGACCCTATCATTTGCCGATAGAGAGTCATATCAACAGCCGGTTTCTCCAAAGACGGCGTTAACTTCGTTCCGAATGTCATAGGAACTTTTAGTTTGGAATCACCCATCATGCCAAACTTAGCTAGTAAGGTCTTTCTATAAGCCTCCTGATTGATAAATATTCCTTCGGGTCCTTGTCTAATATTCAAGCCGAGGAAAAAGTTAATTGGACCCATTGAACTCATCTCAAACTTAGTCTCCATCAACTACTTGAATTCAACTGTTAGACTGGGATTCGTGGAACCAAAAATGATATCATCGATGTAAATTTGGACGATCATTAAGTGGTCACCCTCTTTCTTGCGAAAGAAGGTTGGGTCAACTGAACCTTATTTAAAACCGTACATTTTTAGAAATCGAGTAAGGGTTTCATACCAGGCTCTAGAAGCTTGCTTCAACCCATAGACGGCTTTATCCAGATTATAGCAGTGATCAGGATACTTTTCGTTCACAAAACCTGGTGGTTGCTCAACATATACAGTCTCCTCTAGTTCCCCATTCAGGAAAGCACACTTGACATCCATTTGAAATACTTCAAAGTTTTTGCGTGCAACATAAGCCAGAAAGATTCTGTAACAACGTAAATTTTAAGACAAATTTTTAATTTCTAAAAATTGTATTTACATCCAAGATAAAGCATAAAAATCCAATGTATCATGTCATAAAACAAGTCATACAAATCCCAAGATCATAAATCCCCTATCAGTGTGTACAGATCACGCTGGCGCCTTCCCACGGTCCTCGCTGGTACCAGAAACACGTAACACAACAACAGTAAGCATAAATGCCTAGTGAGTTCCCCAAAATACAACCTACACACATACGCCTTTCCAGGCCCTGACCTTCCGGTCCCTGTGTCTCAGGGGACTTCCGTCCCGACTGGGTAAACCTTTCGGTCCTACCCATGCCAACCTTACGGTCCACATTACAACACCTTCCGGCCAATAACATATTCGCCTTCCGGCCCATACATAATGCCTTCCGGCCGATATCAAGCATATCATACATGGCACATATAACGATTAACTTATCACACATATATCTCATACCAAATCCGACCTTCCGGTCACACAGTCAAACCCTTCCGGGTGTAGTATAGTGAGAAGACTCACCTCGTGGAAAGTCTAAGATCTCGAGTCCTTGCTAACACCGACCCCGAACGACGGCTCAACCTCGCCTAAACATAAAAATATCATATATTACACAAGGACTTCCACCACTTAGATCTTTACTCCTTATCATCATTCCTCAGAGGGTAAAAGACCATTTTACCCTTCCTTGACCTAAAGTCCTCAAGTTGACCAAAACCCTAAAAGTCAACCAAAGTCAAACCCTGAGAGTACGCGGGGCGTACTCTAGATGTACGCGGGGCGTACGTCGCCAACCCCTCCCTGATCGGGGTCTCCACCCAGTATGCTGCGCGTACTAGGAGTTACGCCCAGCGTAACCCCCAGAATCAGCCACTCTCCATTTCTGGTCTTAATCGGTTAAGCCATTACTTCCACTTCTAGATCCGACTTTTCTAATGTGCATTAACCCATAAAGTCGAGACCTTTAAGCCTTGGCACGACTGTAAAGGCTTCAACATCACAATACAACCTTTTATTCAAACTCAAGGACCTAGATCTCATGCATGGTGAAATCCCCACGTCCAAGATGCCATTTTTATGAGTCTACAACTCCAATAGATCAGGAATATGAAGTATCTAAGCTTATGGAGGCCATTTGCACAAAAGTCTCCACCTTTGGGACTTAAACCCTAGAAAATGACCTTTTAAGCATACAACATGAACCAAATGACAAGATCCGAACTTTATACCTGGAAATGAAGCTTTAGCCCTTGCAAAGTTCAGATCTACACTTGAGCACCACTTCTAGCCTCTCCAACAAGCTCTTCTTCTTCTATGCAACCTTGAAATGGCACCACCAAGCTTAGAATACACACACAATGGCCTAGGAACGAGGGTACACTCTTTTTAGGTTTTCACTCTGAGGGATGGTGGCTGAAAAGACCAGCCACATGTTCCTTATATAGCCCCATCAAAGGAATTTAGGGTTTGGGTCTGAATACATTACGCCGGGCGTAACCTTGGGTACGCCCCGTGTACCTGAGGGAAAACGCGTCCAAAATGAGGCGCGCGAGTACGCGCAACGTACGCCTTGTACGCCCAGCGTACTCGCCTACCATGAAAACTCTAATTCACAAACTTAACCAAGATGCAAGCCCAAAAGAAGAGTACCTGGATTTCGGGCTGTTGCAATTCTCCCCCACTAGAATCAGACTTCGCCCCCAAAGTCTCATACCGAAAACAACTCCGGATACTGATCCCACATCTCAGACTCTGTCTCCCACGTCAGCTCGGACCCCTTCCGATGTTGCCACTGCACTTGTACCAGGGGTATTTCCTTGTTCCTCAAAATCTTAACTTTCCGATCCCTGATCGCTACTGGTATCTCCACATAGTTCAGGCCTGCATCCACCTGAATATAATCCAAAGGGACCACTGTCGACTCGTCGGCAATACATTTCCTCAACTGCGAGACATGAAAGGTATCATGAATCTGCCCCAACTCAGCAGATAGCTCCAACCGGTAGGCTACCCGGCCCACCCTAGCAATTATCCTGAAGGGTCCAATATACCGGGGTCCCAACTTGCCTCTTTTCTTGAATCGTATCACCCCTTTCCAAGGAGAGACCTTTAGGAGCACAAGGTCACCAACCTGAAACTCAAGCTCGGACCGCCGCCTGTCCGCATAACTCTTCTGGCGACTCTGCGCAGTCAACAGCCCCTGCTTGACCTGCTAAATCTGCTTGGTCGTCTGAAGTACAATCTCCGTGCTACCCATCACCCTCTGCACCACTTCTCCCCAACAGATGGGGGTACGACACCTCCGACCATACAACAGCTCAAAGGGTGGCATACCAATGCTCGAATGATGGATGTTGTTGTACGAAAACTCTGCTAAAGGCAGATAGGTGTCCCAGCTCCCTCCAAAATCTAAAACACATGCACGGAGCATATCCTCAAGTGTCAGGATCGTCCGCTCGCTCTGTCCGTCTGTCTGCGGGTGGTATGTGGTACTGAAATGCAGTCTCGTACCCAACTCCTCATGAAACTTCTTCCAAAACCTGGAAGTAAAACGCACATCACGATCTGACACAATCGACATCGGAACCCCATGTCGCGATACCACCTCCCTCACGTATAATTCCGCCAACTTCTCCGCAGAAGAGCTCTCGTTGATGGCTAGAAAATGAGCGCTCTTCGTCAATCTATCCACGATCACCCAAATCGCGTCGACTCCCCTCGCAGTCCACGGCAATTTGGTGATAAAATCCATGGTAATCTGTTCCCACTTCCATTCGGGAATCTCTAGCGGCTGCAACTTACTGTGCGGACGCTGGTGCTCGGCCTTAACCTGCCGACAAGTCAGGCATCTCTCGAAAAACCATGCAACATCCCTTTTCATACACGGCCACCAATACTCCTTCCTTAGATCCAAATACATTTTCGTAGCCCCGGGATGAATCGAGAATTTCGATCGGTGCGTTTCCTTCATCAAAATAGTGCGCGTACCGCCCACAAACGGTACCCAAATCCGACCCTGGAAAGTCATAAGCCCTCGACCATCCGTAACGAATCCTGATACCTGACCCACAACCCGTTCCCTCTTCTGGTTTTCTGGCTTCACAGTCTCAGCCTGAGCTCCTCGAATGGTATCTAAAATCGGGATCATCACCGTCAACCTCATACAAATATCTCGGATCGGGGCGCTTTTCGCCCTACGGCTCAACGCGTCGGCTACCACATTAGCCTTACCCGGGTGGTACAGGATCTCACAATCATAATCCTTCACCACATCCAACCATCTCCTCTGTCGCATATTCAGGTTTGGCTGATCCATCAAGTACTTCAGACTCTTGTGGTCCATGTAGATGGTACACCGAACCCCATAAAGATAATGCCGCCAGATCTTGAGGGTAAATACCACAGCCCCCAATTCCAGGTCGTGGGTGGGATATCTCGACTCATGAGGCTTCAACTGCCTCAAAGCATACGCTATCACATGCCCCCTCTGCATAAGCACCGCCCCTAAACCCGATATAGATGCATCACAGTACACCACAAAATCTTCCATCCCTTCCGGGAGTGCAAGCACCGGGGCCTCGCACAATTTCTGACGAAGGGTCTCGAATGAGGACTACTGCTCCGGTCCCCACGAAAATGCAACGCCCTTTCGGGTCATCCTAGTGAGTGGCACGACGATCTTGGAGAAATCCTTGATAAACCTGCAATAATATCCAGCCAAACCCAGAAAGCTCCTGATCTCTGTGGGCGATCTCGGCACTTCCCATCTCATCACTGCCTCTATCTTGGCCGGATCGACCAAAATTCCGTTCTGGTTAACGAGGTGCCCTAGAAACTGGACCTCTCGTAACCAGAAATCACACTTGGAGAATTTGGCGTACAACCTCTCCGACCTCAGAACTCCAAGAATCTCCCTCAAATGCTCCTCGTGCTGCTCCCTAGATCTCGAATATACCAGAATATCATCAATGAAAACGATTACCGACCGATCCAACATCGGTCTGCACACCCTGTTCATGAGGTCCATGAACGCAGCTGGGGCATTGGTGAGCCCAAAAGGCATCACCACAAACTCATAATGTCCATAACGAGTTCTGAAAGCAGTCTTCTGAATATCTTCATTCCGAACCCTCATCTGATGATAACCCGACCTCAAGTCTATCTTGGAGAACCAAGATGCCCCCTGCAACTGATCAAACAGATCATCGATCCTAGGTAACGGATACCGGTTCTTAACCATCAACTTGTTGAACTCCCGGTAATCGATACACATCCGGTGTAAACCATCCTTTTTCTTGACGAACAAAATCGGCGCTCCCCAAGGTGAGCTACTCGGCCGGATAAACCCCTTCCCCAATAGCTCCTGAAGCTGCGAAGATAACTCCTGCATTTCCGGTGGAGCGAGACGATAAGGCGCCTTGGCAATGGGCGCCGCTCCCGGAACCAAATCGATACGGAACTCCAGTTGCCTTTCCGGAGGCACACCTGGTAACTCCTCGGGGAACACATCCGAAAACTCACATACAACAGGAACGTCATCCACCGAATTGGGCCTCCCCGCGGCCACTCGAGTATCCGTCACGTAGGCTACGAATCCATTGCAGCCCTGCTGCAAACTCTGCCTCGCCCTGGCAGCCAAACAAAACGCCAACCCGCACCAGGTCCCCTCGCCATACACCGAAAGCACTCCCCCACTAGGATCTCGAATCGTCACCAGCTGTCTCTCGCAGTCAATAACTGCCCCAAACTTACTCAACCAGTCCATACCCAAGATAACGCAGACATCCCCCATAGCTATAGGAACCAAATCTATAGGGAATTCGACACCAAAAAATCTCGAGCACACATCCTCGAATCACGTCCGCGACATATATCACTTTCTCGTCAGCTATGGAAACCCTCAGAGGTCGACTCATCAATTCCCGATCAGTACCAAGGTGCTGACTAAAAGCCAGAGATACGAAAGACCGACTCGCACCCGAGTCAAATAATACTAAGGCAGGTACAGAATTCACAACGAAAGTACCTACGCATATCATGAATTAAGCATAACATATCATAAAAGAATAATAAATATATGAAAGAATACATACCAGCCACAACAACAGGCGCTGCGCGGACCTCCTCCGCAGTCAACTGGAAAGCTCTCCCACGAGCCCTCGGGGCCTCGGCCTTCACTGGTCGAGTCTCAGTAGTCCTAGCAGCTGGTGTAGATCCCTGGAGAAGCTGAGGGCACTCGGCCTTCCGATGGCCGGTCTGGTTGCAATGAAAGCAGACCATAAACCCCTTGGGGCAATCCCTAGCAATGTGCCCCTCCTTGCCAAACTTGTAGCAAGCACCTGATCGACATGTCCCCTCGTGACCCTTGCCACACTTTCCGCAAGTGCGGCCCTTCTGACCTCCCGACCTCGAATCGGCGGACTTAGTCCGCTTGGCTGCCGGCTGAGACTGGGTCGGCCGCCGATCCACCCGTTGAGACTCGGCCTCCTCCCTGGCATGGGTCTCCAACTCGATCTCGTGCTTCCTGGCATTCGCCTGAAGCTCAGCAAAAGTATGATATGTCGAGTTCGATACGAACTCCCGAATATCCCTCCTCAACACACCCAAATACCGTTCCCTCTCCACCGAGGGAACATACTCGTCTCTGAACATGGCGGTAAATCTCTCCCATGTCACAGCTGAAACCTCTGCCAAGGTGAAGTTCGCCGTCACGAACTTCCACCAATCCTTCGCTCCCAGGCGGAGCTGGTTCAAGGCGAACTGTACCCTCAGATGCTCCGGACATGAACAAGTGTAGAAGCATCCCTCAATATCAGCAATCCATCTCATCGCAGTGATCGGATCCTGTGTCCCGTCAAACTCAGGTGGCTTCGTGTTGCTGAACTCCCGGAACAGCAACGAGTCACCTCCCTGTGGTCTGGCAGCGGCTGCAGCCTCAGTCAATGCAGCGTACCGCTCATCAAATGTCTCCATCAGAGTGGTCTTAATAGACCCGAACATCTTCGGAATCTCAGCCCAGATCGCTGCAGCCACCTCCTCATGAATCATCTGACGAATCTCCTCATCACTCACACTGCTCGTACTAGGTCTGTGGCGTGGTCCAACCATGATGCCTCTGAAATACAACATAGAAATATTAGAGACTCTATCGAGCATAATCGCACTCGATAACGCAACCCTACTCAGTCCCCGATACCCAGGGATTCTTACTTGGGTTGCCCACTGACCCGGTGTCTTCGGTAGTACGGGCCCAATACTACCGACTACACCGCATCAGCATTCACCCCAAGTCCTCCTCCCCAAACCCCGGATTCTGAGTACTCTATTCTTGCCATGCACTAGTTACCCGCTCACTATCAAGGCATCTCATGGCAACAGATTTCCTAGACTAAGGCATCTCAAATCAGGCCACTCTAGTCCTAATATGAATACCTAGTCTTTTAGCATGCATTTCATATCGTATCATATCATATCATATCTCATAACACATGTTGTAAGAGTAATTTGGGGATTTTTACCGCTCGGGCGCTGGCTGATCGTACACACTGCTTCCTTCTTGATTACCACAAAATCCCTTATAAAAATTTTATGCCTTTTTTTTGAAAGATTTTCTCAAATCCTCGGTTTGAGTTCAGTTACGCCCGAAGGTGTACCCGAATCCCTCAAACCAAGGCTCTGATACCAACTTGTAACAACGGAAATTTTAAGACAAATTTTTAATTTCTAAAAATTGTATTTACATCCAAGATAAAGCATAAAAATCCAATGTATCATGTCATAAAACAAGTCATACAAATCCCAAGATCATAAATCCCCTATCAGTGTGTACAGATCACGCCAGCGCCATCCCATGGTCCTCACTGGTACCTGAAACACGTAACACAACAACTGTAAGCATAAATGCCTAGTGAGTTCCCCAAAATACAACCTACACACATACGCCTTTCCAGGCCCTGACCTTCCGGTCCCTGTGTCTCAGAGGACTTCCGTCCCGACTGGGTAAACCTTCCGGTCCTACCGATGCCAACCTTACGGTCCACATTACAACGCCTTCCGGCCAATAACATATTCGCCTTCCGGCCCATACATAATGCCTTCCGGCCCATATCAAGCATATCATACATGGCACATATAACGATTAACTTATCACACATATATCTCATACCAAATCCGACCTTCCGGTCACACAGTCAAACCCTTCCGGGTGTAGTATAGTGAGAAGACTCACCTCGTGGAAAGTCTAAGATCTCGAGTCCTTGCTAACACCGACCCCGAACGACGGCTCAACCTCGCCTAAACATAAAAATATCATATATTACACAAAGACTTCCACCACTTAGATCTTTACTCCTTATCATCATTCCTCAGAGGGTAAAAGACCATTTTACCCTTCCTTGACCTAAAGTCCTCAAGTTGACCAAAACCCTAAAAGTCAACCAAAGTCAAACCCTAAGAGTACGCGGGGCGTACTCTAGATGTACGCGGGGCGTACGTCGCCAACCCCTCCCTGATCGGGGTCTCCACCCAATACGCTGCACGTACTGGGAGTTACGCCCAGCGTAACCCCCAAAATCAGCCACTCTCCATTTCTGGTCTTAATCGGTTAAGCCATTACTTCCACTTCTAGATCCGACTTTTCTAATGTGTATTAACCCATAAAGTCGAGACCTTTAAGCCTTGGCACGACTGTAAAGGCTCCAACATCACAATACAACCTTTTATTCAAACTCAAGGACCTAGATCTCATGCATGGTGAAATCCCCACGTCCAAGATGCCATTTTTATGAGTCTACAACTCCAATAGATCAGGAATATGAAGTATCTAAGCTTATGGAGGCCATTTGCACAAAAGTCTCCACCTTTGGGACTTAAACCCTAGAAAATGCCCTTTTAAACATACAACATGAACCAAGTGACAAGATCCGAACTTTATACCTGGAAATGAAGCTTTAGCCCTTGCAAAGTTCAGATCTACACTTGAGCACCTCTTCTAGCCTCTCCAACAAGCTCTTCTTCTTCTATGCAACCTTGAAATGGCACCACCAAGCTTAGAATACACACACAATGGCCTAGGAACGAGGGTACACTCTTTTTAGGGTTTCACTCTGAGGGATGGTGGCTGAAAAGACCAGCCACATGTTCCTTGTATAGCCCCATCAAAGGAATTTAGGGTTTGGGTCGGAATACATTACGCCGGGCGTAACCTTGGGTACGCCCCACGTACCTGAGGGAAAACGCGTCCAAAATGAGGCGCGCGAGTACGCGCAGCGTACGCCTTGTACGCCCAGCGTACTCGCCTACCATGAAAACCCTAATTCACAAACTTAACCAAGATGCAAGGCCAAAAGAAGAATACCTGGATTTCGGGCTGTTACAGATTCACACTGATTCTAACCTTGCTACTAGAGAGAAGGTTTCTTCATAGTCTATACCTTCTTCCTGACAATATCCTTTCACAACCAGCCTCGCTTTATTACGAATCACATTCTCTTCTTTGTCCATTTTGTTTCCGAAGACCTATATTAAGCCAACGACTGATGCATCCTTTGGTGTGGGAATTAATCTCCAAACTCGATTTCGCTCAAACTCATGAAGTTCGTCTTGCACTGCCTGTACCCAATTGGAATGATCGAGTGCAATATTAACCATTTTTGGTTCTATTTTAGAAACGAAAGAGTTAAACATGCAAAATTCTACTTGAGAGAACATAGCAGTTTGCTCCGCTTTTATTTGCGACCGAGTGAGGACTCCCTCAGATGATTCACCAATTACTTGAGTTTTTGAATGATCTCTTGTCCATTTTGTGAGAGCTTGGATCATAGGCGGGATCCAATTCTGCATTGATTTCTTCTTCCAATTCTGATTGAGTATCCAAATCATCCTTCGTATTATGATTCTCCCCCTCGAAGGATGAGACGGTTTCAACATCAGGATCATAATTCTCCCCCTCGAATGGAACGTCATGGGTCTTTGCCGATGATGGATTTTCTCCCTAGAAAGACGAATCAGGGTTATCTAATGTGGATGAACCCTCCCCCTGGAATATAGAGCTTTCCTTTGGAGGTTCGTTTGGACCCGACTGTTCGGTTGGTTTTTGATGTTCGCTTTCCATTTCTTTTGCTGCTTCATCTATAACTTTCTTTAAGTTGTCGATCTTGTTGTCAGCTGCCTTTGTCTCAGAATTTATTACTCTTTCAGGTTCATCAAATAGTAACATGTATTCTTCAAATAGATTGGAAATTGGAACCGAGACTTGACCTGATTCTGGAAAAATTTACTCCGTTGGTCCTTTACATGATTGAAGTTTCTTCACATAATCATTATCAAAGGTGACATAATAGGTTTCTTCAATTTTCTTTAACGCTTGTTCAGAACCCTATATGCCTTTGAAGCTAGTGAGTAACCAAGGAAGATCCCTTCATCTGCCTTTACGTCGAACTTGTTTCGGTTCTCTTTGGAGTTAAAAATAAAGCACCTTGATCCGAACACATGGAAGCACTTGACATTTCGCTTGCGATTATTCAAGATTTCGTATGGAGTGATGGAAAAGAGCTTATTGAGGAATGATCGGCTCTGGGTATAGCAGGCAACAACTATGGCATCAGCCCAAAAGTACAAAGGTAAGGAAGCGAAGCTTAGCATGGTTAGGGCTGCTTCACACAAAGATCGGTTTTGCCTTTCAACTATTCCATTCTGTTGTGGAGTATAGGGTGCTGAGAATTGTGAGATACTCCCTTATCAACAAGAAATTCTTCGAACTCTTGATTTTTAAATTCCAGCCCGTTGTCATTTCGAACGTTTCGAACCACCTTTCGCAGCTAAAGTTCCACTTGATTTATAAACACTTTGAGCTTAGGAGTCACCTCTGATTTCTGTTTAAGAAAGAAAACCCAAGTGAAACGTGAAAAGTCATCAACAATTACCAAAATGTACTTACAACCTCCAATGCTTTCGATTGCAGAAGGGCTGCACAAGTCGATGTGTAGAAGTTCAATTGGTTCAACGATCTTTGTGTTAACACGTGTGGGATGACTTTTTCGGCCTAGGAGAGGTTCACCGCTATGCTTCGTGATGAGTACGTTCCCCCGATGGAAAGGGAACTTTTAGCCCAGGAGTTCTTGACCCTCAAGCAGGGTACCGAGTCTGTTACAGTGATCACCAGGATGTTCCATGTGAGGGCGATGTTCTGCCCTAAGCACGTGTCTTCCGAGCAGGCACGCATGAGTCGGTATTTGAGCATTTTGAGGAGAGACATCTGCGAGTTCGTGGCAAACTCTTCATACCGGACATTTGCCGAGCTTCCGGCAAATGCCCGGAAGAGGGAGATTCAGCTTGAGACTCAAGCCAGGGAGGAGGCGGAGTCTCAGGGGAGGAATCGGCGACCGTCACAGTCCCAGCCGGCAGCCAAGTGGGCCAAGCCCGCCGATTCGATATCAGGGAACCAGAAGGGCCATACTTGTGGCAAGTGCGACAAGAGTCATGAGGGGATTCGTAGAGCAGGGTCTTGATACAAGTGTGGCAAGGAGGGGCACATGGCCAAGGATTGCCCCAAGGGGATTGCAATATGTTTTCACTGCAACCAGACTAGACACCGGAAGGCCGAGTGTCCGTAGTTGCGGGGGTCAACACAGGGAGCATCACAGGGATCTTCCCCTGCTACTCTACGAGATACAGAGAGTCGGCCAGTGAAGGCCGAGGCTCCAAAAGCTCACGGGAGAGCCTTCCAGTTGACAGCGGAGGAGGTCCGCGCAACGCCCGATGTTGTGGTTGGTATGTATTCTTTCATCTATTTATTTTGAGTTCGAGGTATTATGCTTATATTATGATATGCGTAGGTACATTTCTTGTGAGTTCTATACTTGCTTTGGTGTTATTTGACTCGGGTGCGAGTCGGTCTTTTATGTTGTTAGCCTTTAGTCAACACATCAGTATCTATCCAGAGGCGTTGAGTCAGCCTTTGCGAGTTTCCATAGCTGACGAGAGAACGGTGTATGCCACTGATGTGATTCGAGGATGTTTACTCGAGATCTTCGGCGTTAAATTTCCGATTGATTTGGTATCGATTGTGATGGGAGAAGTCTGTGTCATCGTGGGCATGGACTGGTTGAGCAGGTTTGGAGCGGTTATCGACTGCGAGCGACAACTGGTGACCATACGAGACCCTAGTGGGGGAGTTCTTACGATTTAAGGCGAGGGTACCTGATCTGGTTCAACATTTTGTTCGGCCGCTAGAGTGAGGCAGAGCCTGCCGCAGGGTTGTAGTGGGTTTGTGGCTTAGGTGGTGGATACGAAAGTGGATGCAGAGAGGCCGAGGTCGTTCGATGAGGTTCCGATAATGCGTGAGTTCCCGAATGTTTTCCCCGAGGAGCTGCCCGGAGTGCCTCCCGAGAGGCAAGTAGAGTTCCGTATCGATTTGCTTCCGGGGAAACGCCTATCGCCAAGGCGCCCTATCCCCTTGCGCCACCAGAGATGCAGGAGTTATCCTCACAGCTGCAGGAGGTGCTGGGGAAGGGGTTTATTCGGCCGAGTAGCTCGCCGTGGGGAGCGCCGATGCTTTTTGTCAAGAAAACGGACGGTTCACATCGGATGTGCATAGATTACCGGGAGTTAAGCAAGCTAATGGTCAAGAACCGTTACCCCTTACTGAGGATCGACAATTTGTTCGATCAGTTGCAGGGAGCGTCTTCGTTCTACAAGATTGATCTGAGGTCTGGATATCATCAGATGAGGGTGCTGTTGGATTAGTGTCTAAGTCCATAACTATTTTGGTGTGTACTTGACCCGATGGTGCATGGTCCTTTAGGGTTGTCTTCACCAAAGCAACTTGATAGGATGAATTATGGAGAGAAGATTAATTATGATTTATTAATATATTATGAGAATAATATATTAAAGGAGAAATCATATTGTTTAATTAATATTAGTCAAGAATTAATTGATAATTTATTTTGTGGCTAAAAGAGATTAATTAAACTTAAGGGGTTGGAACTGTAATTATAAGATAATTGCATTTGGGCTATGGATCACCTTGGAATAATAAGTTGGACGAATTCTATGGGGAAACCCATTAGAAATCGTCCAAGGGATATTATAAAAGGGTCCATGGGCTGCTTAGGGCTTAAGTAGTCAAATGAGGGTTTCCTAGTTGAAAACCCTAATAGCCTACATGTATATATAGTACCCTTAAGCCCCAAAAACGCGGTGAAGAGTTCCACTAGGGTTTTTGGACAATTTTGGGCAGCCTCCTCTCTCCTTATTCTTCATCCTCTTGCTCTTGGTGTTTGTGAACCATTAGAGGAGTGACACTTGTGACTCTAAGCTTTCTAAAGTCATGACATGGAGGATTTGAGATTGTTATTACTACATAACAATCAAGTTAAGATCTAAAAACCCTTTCACATGTTAATATGATTAATTGTATGCTAGAACTAGGGTTAAAGTCTTAGATGAATTGCATGTACAATAGAGAAACCTAGGTCCAAGCATTAGGGTTTGCATGAGCACATAGGATGTTCTTATGGCTAAAACCCATCAGGTGCGTGATGAGGATATCCAGAAGAGAACGTCCAGGAATCGTTATGGGCAATACGAGTTCGTGTTGATGCCTTTCGGGCTCACCAATGCACCGACTGTGTTCATGGATCTCATGAACAGGGTGTACAGACCGATGTTGGATCATTCGGTGATTGTGTTCATTGATGATATATTGGTGTATTCGATATCCAGAGAGCAGCATGAGGAGCATTTGAGGGGGATCCTCGGAGTTCTGAGATCAGAGAGGCTTTATGCTAAATTCTCCAAGTGCGATTTCTGGTTACGAGAGGTCCAATTCCTAGGACACCTCGTCAACCAGAGTGGGATATTGGTCGATCCGGCCAAGATTGAAGCTGTGATGAGTTGGGAGGTGCCGAGATCCCCTTCAGAGATTAGGAGTTTTCCGGGGTTGGCCGGTTATTATCGGAGATTTATCAAGGATTTCTCCAGGATTGTTGTTCCTCTCACCAGGTTGACCCGAAAGGTCTTGGCTTTCAATTGGGGCGCAGAGCAACAGGCCTCATTCGAGACACTTCGCCAGAGATTATGTAAAGCCCCAGTGTTAGACCTTCCGGGAGGGTGGAGGATTTTGTGGTATATTGTGACGCGTCGATATCGGGATTGGGTGCGGTACTGATGCAGAGAGGGCATTTGATAGGATATGCATCGAGGAAACTGAAGCCCCATGAGACGAGGTATCCTACTCACGATCTGGAGTTGGGGGTTGTGGTGTTCGCCCTCAAGATCTGGTGTCACTATTTGTATGGGGTTCAGTGTACCATATACACGGACCACAAGAGCTTGAAGTATCTGATGGATAAGCCCAAACTGAACATGCGCTAGAAGAGATGATTGGATGTGGTAAAGGATTATGAGTGCGAGATCCTGTACCACCCGGGCAAGGCTGACGTTGTAGCCGATGCCTTGAGTCGTAGGCCGGAGAGTTCCCCGATACGAGATGTTAGTATGAGGTTGACGGTGATAACTCCGGTGTTGGACACCATTCAGGAGGCCCAGGTAGAGGCCATGAGACCGGAGAACCACAAAAGAGAGCGGGTGATCGGGCAAGTATTTGAGTTCATTGCAGATAGCCGAGGGCTTATGACCTTACAGGGTCGGATTTGGGTACCATTTGAGGGCGGGGCACGCACCATTTTGATGGAGGAGGCGCACAGATTGAGGTTTTCGATCCATCCCGGGGCTACTAAGATGTATTTGGACATGAAGAGAGACTATTGGTGGCCCTGTATGAAGAGGGATGTGCGTGGTTTGTAGAGAGGTGCTTGACCTGCCGCAGGGTTTAGGCCGAGCACCATCGACCGCATGGCAAGCTGCAGCCACTTGAGATTCCCCAGTGGAAGTGGGAACAGATTTCCATGGATTTTATCACCAAATTGTCAAGGACTACGAGGAGTGTCGATGCAATTTGGGTGATCGTTGACCGGCTGACGAAGAGCGCTCATTTTCTTGCTATCAGTGAGAGCACTTCTGCGGAGAGGCTGTCAGAGTTGTATGTGAGATAGGTGGTATCGCGAGATGGAGTACCGATCTCGATCGTGTCGGACCGAGATGTGCGTTTCACTTCCAAGTTCTGGAAAAAATTGCACGAGAAGTTGGGTACGAGGCTGCATTTCAGTACCGCATACCACTCACATACGGACGGTCAGAGCAAGCGGACGATTCAGACACTTGAGGACATGCTTAGGGCATGCGTGTTGGACTTCGGAGGAAGTTGGGACACGTATCTGCCGTTGGCTGAGTTTTCTTATAACAACAGCCACCATTCGAGTATCAGTATGCCTCCCTTTGAGTTGTTGTATGGGAGGAGGTGTCGGACTCCCATCTGCTGGGGAGAGGTCGGGCAGCGAGTGTTGGGTAGCACTGAGTTAGTGCTCCGGACGACAGAGCAGATACAGAAGGTCATACAGAGGTTGTTGATAGCTCAGAGTCGCCAGAAGATTTATGGGGATAGGAGACGGTCCGAGCTTGAGTTCTAGGTGGGAGACTTCGTACTCCTGAAGGTATCTCCTTGGAAAGGAGTGATCCAATTCAGGAAGAGGGTCAAGGTGGGGCATCGGTACATTGGTCCGTTTAGGGTGACCATGAGGGTGGGCGGTGTAGCATATCGTTTGGAGCTACCTGCGCAGTTGAGCCAGATTCATGATACCTTCCACGTGTCTCAGCTGAGGAAGTGTATTGCCGACGAGTCTGCAGTGGTGCCGCAGGAGGATATTCAGGTGGATGCGAGTCTGAATTATATTGAGAGACCGATCGCGATCTTGGACCGGAATATCAAGGTTCTGAGGAACAAGGAGGTGCCTCTAGTTCAGGTCCCGTGGCAACATTAGAGAGGGTTTGAGTTGACTTGGGAACCGGAGTCAGAGATGCGTGAGCAGCATCCGGAGTTGTTTGCGGCATGAGACTTCGAGGGCGAATTCTGGTTCTAGTGGGGGAGAATTGTAACATCCTGAATTTTAGGTGCGTCTCTTAAACCCTTCTCTTTTTCCAAGATTGTCAAGTTAAGCCCTTAAGTGATATATTAAGGCAAATGAGTACGCTGAGCGTACTGAAGAGTACGCTGCGCGTACTCATGCGCTTAAGTTGGACGCAGACTCGCCTAGGTACGCTGGGCGTACCCAGGGTTACGCTGGGCGTAGCGGGTCCAGGTGCAAACCCTAATTTATGGCTTGTGCACTATAAAAGGAATGCTAAGGCCTTGTCCTCAGCCATCATTTCAAAGAGTGAAACCCTAAGAGAGTATTCCCTTTGTCCTAAAGCTTGTGTGTGAGTTTTTGAGCTAAAAGTGCCTTCGTGTGTTAGTGAAGAAGAAGGAGGGGGTGCTTGTGGAGGCTAAGGTTTGGAGTTCAAGCTTGGATCTGTGTTCTTTTGAGGGAGGAGCTTCACTTAGAGGTAAAAAGCTCAGAACTTTCCTCTTTATTTTGGTTTGGTGTTATATGGTCCATTTCTAGGGTTTAAGTCCCGAAGGTGGAGACTTTATGAGCAAAAGGGGCTCCATGGACCTAGATCGGTCCCATTTCAGTGTTATGTGTGTTGTTGATCCATAAAAACCCCACCTTGGTCGTCATTATGAAGTCATGTTTGAGTTATGGGCTTTAAAGTGATTGAAGTGGAATGATTTGGGTGTTGGTGACTATCAAAGCCATGCAAAGGCTTAAAGTCACCAACTTTATGGATTAAGAGGCTTAGGGGTAGTCGGATCTGGGAGTTGGACGTGTGTCTTAACCGTTTAAGACCCCCAAAGCAAAGGAGCATGAAACTGGGATTTAATTGGGGCGTAATCCCAGTATACGCAGCATAGGGGGTCGCGTTCCCCGATTCTATGAGGTTGCCGGGTACGCCCAACGTACAGGTTTGGTACGCGCAGCGTAACCCGGAGAGTTGACTTTTGTTGACTTTTAGGGTTTCGTCAATGTTTGGGTCTTTGAGCCATGAGAGGGGTAAAATGGTCTTTTACCCTTCTGAGAGTGCTGAGTGAGGGATTTATTCTAGCCTTGAGAGTTGAATTGATTAGAGTCTTTATTCCATGTGATTAGGCGGAGGCTAGACCAGATTTTTACCGAGTTCGAGATTTACCGATTTACCTGAGGTGAGTCTTCTCACTATACTTTACCTAGAGTGATAAATTAGAGTTATATGACAGAGTATCTTGTATGCTATTTATGTGATTGTGATACACTGCATTATTTCTAGGTGATTCATGTCGTGTATGTTCCAGAGTTTACAGAGTTAGAACCGGAAGGTTCACAGAGGTAGGACCAGAGGGTCCACAGAGTTATAGCCTCGAGTGGCTAATGTGTGTTATATGTGGTATTTTGGTGAACTCACTAAGCCTTTGTTCTTACAGTGTTTGTGTTATGTGTTTCAGGTACCAGTGAGGATCGCGGGAAGGTGCCGGCATGATCAGTACACACTATTAGAGTTTCATACATTTGATCTTGGGATGTGATATTACAGATTTGTTATGTGATACACTGAGAATTGAGAATCTTTATGAATGAAATTACATTATTAAAAAGTGAAAAATTGTTTTGAAATTTACGTTGTTACAAGTTGGTATCAGAGCCTTGGTTTGAGGGATTCGGGTGCACCTTCGGGCGTATCTGAACTCAAACTGAGGATTTGAGAGATTTTAAAAATAAAACCACAAAATTTTTCTAAAAGAGTAAAAGGTTTTGAAAAGAGCAGAGCAGAGCAGTGTGTACGATCAGCCAGCGCCCGAACGGTGATTTCCCAAAATACCCTTATACTATGTGTTATGATATGATATGTTGTGCATGTTAGAGTAGGCTAGGTATTCTTATTAGGGCTAGAGTGGCATGATTTGTGATGCCTTAGCCTAGGGATTTTGCTGCTAGGAGATGCTTAAGAATGAATAGGTAGCAGTGAGGAGCTTATGAGAGGTCTGCTAGGGAGTAACTTATGCATAGTGAGAGTAGAGTACTCGGGATTTGGGATTCTAGGAGGAGGACTTGGGATACATACTGATGCGGTGTGGACGGTAGTATTGGGCCCATACTACTGAAGACATCGGATCAGTGTGCAGCCCAAGTAAGAATCCTTAGGGTACTAGGGATCGAGTAGGGATGGGATATCGAGTGTGTGCATACTCGAGCCAGTCTCTGATATTTTGTGTTGTATTTTAGAGACATCATGGTTGGGACATGCCACAGACCTGAGACCAGCGGAGTGAGTGATGAGGAGCTCCGCCAGATGATCCACGAGGAGGTGGATGCGACGATCCACACAGAGATACCATAGATGTTTGGGTCTATTAAGACAACCCTGATGGAGAATTTCGACGATAGATACGCAGCGGTTACTGAGGCTACGGCTGCTGCGGCCACTGCGGTTGTTGTTGCTGCTAGACCTTAGGGTGGCGATTTGTTGCTGTTCCGGGAGTTCAGCAACACGAAGCCACCAGAGTTTAATGGGACGCAAGATCCGATTGCTGCGATGAGATGAGTTTGGTTCGCGCTGAACCAGCTTCGCTTGGGGGCGAAGGACTGGTGGAAGTTTGTGACAACGCACTATTCTTCTGTAGAGCTTGTCGCAGTGACCTGGGAGAGGTTCACTACTATGTTTCGTGATGAGTATGTTCCCCTGGTGGAAAGGGAACGTTTGGCCCAGGTGTTCTTGACCCTCCAGCAGGGTATTGAGTCTGTTACAGTGATCACTAGGATGTTCCTTGAGAGGGCGATGTTCTACCCTGAGCACATGTCTTCCGAGCAGGCGCGCACGAGTTGGTATTTGAGCATTTTAAGGAGAGACATCCGCGAGTTCATGGCGAACTCGTCGTACCGGACATTTGTCGAGCTTCAGGAAAATGCCTGGAAGAGGGAGATTGAGCTTGAGACTCAGGCCAGGGAGGAGGCAGAGTCTCAGGGGAGGGATCAGCGACCAACACAGTCCCAGCCGGCAACCAAGCGGGCCAAGCCCGCCGATTCGAGATCAGTGAACCAGAAGGGCCGCACTTGTGGCAAGTGCGGCAAGAGTCATGAGGGGATTCGCAGAGCAGGGTCTTGCTACAAGTGTGGCAAGGAGGGGCACATGGCGAAGGATTGCCCCAAAGGGATTGCAATCTGTTTTCACTAAAACCAGACCGGACACCGGAAGGCCGAGTGTCCTCAGTTGCGGGGTTCAGCACAGGGAGCATCAAAGGGATCTTTCCATGCTACTGTACGAGCTACAGAGAGTCGGCCGGTGAAGGCCGAGGCTCCAAAGGCTCGCGGGAGAGCCTTCCAGTTGACATCGGAGGAGGTCCGCGCAGCGTCCGATCTTGTGGCTGGTATGTATTCTTTCATCTATTCATTTTGAATTTGAGGTATTATGCTATGATATGTGTAGGTACATTTCTTGTGAGTTCTGTACCTGCTTTGGTGTGGTAAAGGATTATGAGTGCGAGAGTTGACTTTTGTTAACTTTTAGGGTTTGGTCAATGTTTGGGTCTTTGAGCCATGAGAGGGGTAAAATGGTCTTTTACCCTTCTAAGAGTGCTGAGAGAGGGATTTTGTCTAGCCTTGAGAGTTGAATTGATTAGAGTATTTATTCCATGTGATTAGGCGGAGGTTAGACCAGATTTTTACCGAGTTCGAGATTTACCGAGTTACCCGAGGTGAGTCTTCTCACTATACTTTACCTAAAGTGGTAAATTAGAGTTATATGACAGAGTATCTTGTAAGCTATTTATGTGATTGTGATACACTGCATTATTTCTATGTGATTCATGTCGTGTATATTCCAGATTTTACAGAGTTAGAACTAGAAGGTTCATAGAGTTAGGACCAGAGGGTCCATAGAGTTATAGCCTCGAGTGGTTAATATGTGTTATATGTGGTATTTTGGGGAACTCACTAAGCCTTTGTGCTTACAGTGTTTGTGTTATGTGTTTCAGGTACCAGTGAGGATTGCAGGAAGGCGCCGACATGATCAGTACACACTATTGAAGTTTCATACATTTGATCTTGGGATTTGATATTATGGATTTGTTATGTGATACATTGAGAATTGAGAATCTTTATGAATGAAATTACATTATTAAAAAGTGAAAAATTGTTTTGAAATTTACGATGTTACATAAAACTTCACTTTTCAGAGAAGCACAATATCCGACTGCAAACGGAAACGTCTTTATTAGTATGGAACTTAGCATCAATGTAACTCTTACACTGATCTCTTCCATTTTATCAATATCATTTCTTCTGTCCTCCAAGGACACTTAAGAATGTTCTTGATCTTGATTCGTTGATTCTCACCAAATTGATCTAATCCAACTTGTCATGCAGAAGGCATACGAGTCATCAGATTTGGTACATGTTATGGCATATACAATCGATCCCATAGCAGAAGCATGTGGGACACAAATCATTTGCTTTAGATTAATAGTAGAACCAAGACATTAGAATTGCTCAATGTCATTCCATATTGTAATAATCCTAAACTCTTTTTCGAGTTTCCTCAACATTCCATGTACATTGGCTTAATCCAATGAATCACTTTGATCTATCTCCATAGATCCTTATTATGCATGTGTCTTGTATCTCCCATGTATATCATAGTGAAACAGTTCTCATACCAACCCAAGCTTTTACACCTGCCAAGTTAGTCTATAGTTTCCTATAAATCGTACATTGTCTATGTACAATACAAGGGTGACTGTAGTGCTCCCACTAGCACGGACATATATATGGCTTATCTATGTTTCTCGAAATTCAAACTCCTTGAACTTTTCTCATTGAAACAAAGATTCCAATTACTCCCACTAGCTTTGACATATATATGGCTTATCTTTATTTCTCGAAATTCAAACCCCTTGAACTTTCTCATTGAAATAATGATCCCACTTGCAAGATGCTTATTTCGGTATATAAATGAACTTATTAAGCTTACACATCCTTCAAAACCTGTCTGTTCCTACCCATGCTTGTCTCTTATTGAAGATCCACTTATACCTAATGGTTAAGGTCAGTTGCTTGATCTACCAAGTTACAACATACATGGACTGAATCTCGCTTTCCATGTCTTCCTTCCATGTTGTAGCCTTTAGGGCCTACCATAGCTTCCGATAGCTGGTATACTCTGATTGCATTCTACCAGTGACTCAAATACCTTAGCAATATAAACTCTTATATAACTAGGTCCATGACGTCTTCTATCATATCTATAAGGAAAAATGGAAATATGCCAGTTTCCTTAATAGCTCTTTCAATTCCAAATTGAATGTTATGTCCAACTTTAGGCTCTTCGTTGGTTGACTCATGAATCTTATCATGATCAATGTGGCTCCCACTAGCCCTTTTAGAAATCAGTTCCCTTTCTTGGAAGATTGTCCTTTGAGCAGCATACACTTTGTTCTTAGATGGTTGTTAAACAATTATCCAAAATGCTTGATGGGCTCTCCAACGAAATAACACATATTTAATCAAAGTCCTAGATTGTCGAGCGTTTCACGACAAGCGTAAGCCTCATAATCGTAGACTTACATATATGGCAGTGAGGATAAAATCCCACTTCAGATATCATATAGTGTTTCAGGAACCTACTTAGTTGGCACAAGACAAAAGGACTTCTTCTAACACTATTCATGGTACAATCCACGAATTGTTAGCAAACACAGTGTGACTCATCTAGTACAAAATCAATGAACGACTTGTTTCTCTATCCAATTAACACTTCCTAGCGGTAGTATTTGGGGAGGAGATAGATCATGAAACTCTTTCACGATCACTTAGATGGTCGATAAAGTATGGACTGAGATTCTCACTATCTCTATCCAATTAACACTTCCTAGAGGTAGTATTTGGGGAGGAGATAGATCATGAAACTCTTTCACGATCACTTAGATGGTCGATAAAGTATGGACTGAGATTCTCACTATGACTGTCTCATCATATTCCTTATATGCAATCTTTAAACACCTGAGAGGTTCCAGACTCACATTCATATGAATTTGGTCTCACTATGTATCGTGGTTAATCTGAACGGTCCATTAGTGTGAACTAATTCCAACAGATACTCATATCACCCAGTGATGCATTCATCATCTATCTTGATAAACAAGATTTGCATTTATCATAAGACTTGAGGTCAAATGATATCCAAAATATGTTCCAACTGGATACTTGGTAATGCATTTCTCATTTATGTATCTAATACTATGATTCCACAAATACATTTCACCCAAACATTTGGATGTATTTGAATAAGTACATATTATGGTCAATCTGAACGATCCATTAGTTGAACTAACATCAACAAATATTCACAATAATACACCTTATTCAAATGTTCGAATCACTTTAGAACTATTGCTACTATACTATCTTTATAGATTTCATGACTTTCTTTTAACATGTTAGAATGCTCCACATTTAAATAAGTCAGAACTATCTCATGAATCATAGTATAAACAATTTCAATTATAATCCATAAACTAAACATTTTGAAAAGAGTTGTCTTTTGATCCTATGAATGTAGCAAGGGCTTGGCATTCATGATCAAATTATCTTCTCCATGTTTTAGTCTTCTTACTTCATTTTAGTAACTGCACATTCTTGAAAATGTCAACACTAATCCTTAGTAACACACTCAAGATTTAGAAGTAATGTTTTGATGGCCTTATAAATCTGTATATTTGATTGAACACCAAACATGGGAGAACTAGTTATCTTTTGATCCTATGGAAAGTAGCACGGGCTCGTGATCCACAATCAAATTTAACTTTTTCATGTTCCGGTCCTTTCACCTCAAATATACATTTGGGCAAGTTTGCTTTCTTATTCCTTTTCATGTTATGGAAACGAATTCCTATCAGAACATGTCTCAGAATAAGACTTCCTTTGTCTTAGGTATTTGGGCCTAGATTAGGTATATCAATCACCTTTTAAACCATGGGCAATTGGCTTTCTTCTTCTCGACACTTCTATTCATGATATTCAAATATGGGAGTGTTTGGAAGTATGAGTTTCTATGATTGGCCATGTTAGTTCCAAAAGGAAACCTCAACATGTTACAAAAAACTCCTTAATGGATATTCCAATTTGTTCATTATCATAATCAGAATGAACTGATCATTTGTACATGTTAGCTAGTCAACTAACCATAGTCAACTCCTAACTGAAGGAGATTCCATTTTCCTTCAATATGTCAACGGACATTTGATAATTGATCTTTCTAACAATTTAGAATGAAATGTTTGAAGTAACCTAGGAAGAGCTTTAACAAAGGCATGATCTTTCCTTTCATTTATGATAACTATTCCCAAACTACGAATTTGACAAGATTGATCATCCTCATAGCTAATCCTCTCAAAGGTTATAGCATTAGATTTTAGTGGATAAGGTTATAGACATCATTCAATGATAAATTCCATTATAGTTTGTTTTACTTATCCTTAGAAAATAATCACCCTAAATTATTTTAGAAGGCTAGGATCCATATTTGGCTCCATGAAGTGTAAAGGGATGTCGTAAATACACCATAAAGTTATTTAGGTAGGCAAAGCCCTTTGCCAATTTCGATCACTATGAAACTCCTAGATCTTTGAGACTCATTGCCTATCAATGGCATGTTAATCTCGGATTATGTTCATCTCAAGTTCAAGGATGGGGTCACCATGGATCACTAAACAGATGGTGAATCGACCATACAAAATCGCGTGGTCCCCGGCTCAAGTTACGCTTGAGATTCGCGAGTTCCACATCATTCTCTACCTATACTCTCAAATTGACGTGTCGGTTAACCACGCAAGATCCATCAACAAGATATAAAGATAATGTGCAACTTTTATGGATAAAATGAGATTCACATTAAATAGATTGAGAATTAACCTTGCAAAATCACATGGTCCCCGGCTCAAGTTACTCTTGATATTTGCAAGTTCCATATCATTCTCGACTATATTGTAGATTGATGTGTCGGTTAATCACACGAGCTCCACCAACAATATATAAAGAGAATGTGCAATTTTCATGGATAATATGAACTCACATTCTATAAAAAAATGGGATTTTGTTTTATACTTGTATTTAGAATACTTTTAGATTGACCATTATCACTATCAAACCCTTTCGGTAACTCGATTCTCAAAATGCAATAGGGTGTTGAGGGTGGTAATCGCGAAGCATATTAAAAACCAACCTCATTAGGAATCAAAGAGACCTCCTTAAACCCTTACATTAGAACGGGTGAGCCTAGTCGAGGTAAGACCTAGGCAGTTATAGCGGTCCAAAATCAAATATCGGTCAAGGGCCGATATTTGGGATATAGGTTATCGCGATGGGATATCAGTGGGTTATCAATATTTTTATATCATGCATAATTAATATATAAACATAAAAAATATATAAAAATAATATAAAAAGTCAAAATTCAAAACTGTCAATGTTTGAAACATAATCTTACATATGTCGTGGAATCTTCCTCCAAGTCCACATCAACCAAGGCATCCAATTATTTTATCTAGATCATCCGCATCAACTCTAATATCCTCATCATCATTTAAGAATTATATACTTAACACATCAACATGATCTAACCTATAGAAACTTGCAAGCTAACACATAAGTATGTAACAATTAACATAACAACAAGATCGGTTAATACATAAAACATGAGTGTATGACCTAAAACTAACAATTAAGTACTTAACATAATAGTAGGTTCAGTTAAGTTAAGTCCATAAGACTAAAGTCCATGACTTAACACTAAAAAAAAGCAAGTAAAATTACTTCACCGATATCCTACCTGGAAATCGCCTGGAAATATCGGTATATATTAGTTAAATATCAGTAAATATCACCGATTTTTGCGGTCCGATATTTGACACCGCTATTTTGAAAAGTACCAATAACCGATATCCCACCTAGAAATCACCTGGAAATCGCCGATACTAGCTGCTTAGGGTAAGACTGATAATGTCAATGTTTAAACACGCGAGGGCGCATGTTGTAACTTTCTTATACATATAATAGTCACAATTCTAATATATATATATATATATATATATATATATATATATATATATATATATATATATATATATATATATATATATATAACAACGTTGTAGAACTCGTTACTAGGTACTTGTTCGGCCGACTACCGAGTAGCAAGTACTCAAGAGTACTCGGGGAGTACTCGGATTCGGTAATTCATGTAGAAATATTTTTATGGAAATTATATATGTCAAAATCATAAGGTAAAATCATAAGTTGATTGAAACATATAACTAAATTAGATACATGTGAATACACAAAATCTAAAAAACATATAATGGTCTCACTTCATGAATAATTACTAAAAATTTATGATATATATGTAGTAATAATCACATGTGTGTGTTAAATATTAAACCATTAAGTATATTATACATATTAATCACTAAGTTGTCCGTGTTTTATAACACTACTCAGTTTAGTAAGGGACCGATCAGGGAGTACTCGGGATTCTGTAACTCGCCTCGGTAAGGGGCCGAGTAGCGAGTACTCGGAGGAGTAATCGGCCAACTCGGCGAGTTTTACCACATTGTATATAAATACAAGGGGTAAATTTAAAACTCTTTTAATTTAGTTGTCTATTATTAATTCTAATTAATTGCGAGGATGCAATGTAACAATTAATAAATCATAAGGGTGTAATATTCAAATTTATAAATCTCTATTATAAAATATTAAATTCACTATTCAAATAACAGATAAGTATTCAAATTCAAATAAACACATTTAATTAATATATATCAATTATCAAATAAATATTCAAATTCAAATAAACATATTTAAATAATATTTATCAATTTTTTCAGATTCAAAAACAATTTAAATTTAGGTGTTTTTCCATGTTTATCAAAGATACATATTCGAAAAATGGCAAAAAATTTGAAACCCTAAATTCTGCTGAGCTCGCGTCGTGAGCTCCTAGTTCACGTCGTGAGTTGCGACTATGGTTTTAACACATTATAAAATTTTCAATTATTCTTCTTCTGTTCAGTTTCAAACAAGTTTTTACCGAAAACATGGATCTAGGGTGAAAGTAACCACGAACCAATGGATCTGATACCACTGTTGTGTTTTCTACACATCAAATACTTTGACAACCGTCAATTTACAGTCAAGTCAAAGTCAACTAAAGTTAACAAGTCAAACCAGTCAACTCAATTAACCCTTGTTTACTAGGGTTTACGCTATGTTATTTCCGTACAACTCGTTATTCTAATGAGAAATCATCAATTGAAAAGTTTGTATACTTAGATTTTATTAACCTAAAACGGCGTTAAGTAATGAACCAAACCGATAAAACAATGTTACATACTCATCGGGAGTGTGTAAGATCCTTAAACATGGCTTAACGAGGCTTACAGACCTTGCGTTGCGGAGCCAAACACTCACAAATGTCACACACGAAACCTCTCTCAATCGTTTTCACACTATCTCTCTTTATCTATAATCTCTCTCAAATCTCTCCACGTATGTCAAAACTCTCCCAAATCTCTCCAAGAATGAGGAATCTCTCCCAAATCTCTCCAAGAATGAGGAATCTTTCCCAAATCTCTCTCCATATGAGAAATCTCTCCATGTATGTCAAATCTCTCCTAAATCTCTCCTTGTATGAGAAATCTCTCCAAGAATGAGGAATCTCTCCCAAATCTCTCTCCATATGAGAAATCTCTCCAAGTATGTGAAATCTCTCCCAAATCTCTCCACATATGTCAAATCTCTCCCAAATCTCTCCTTGTATGAAAATCTCTCCAAGAATGTGAAATCTCTCCCAAATCTCTCTCAAAAGTTCCTTAAACTTTTTGTAGTTTTTCGGGTCATCCTAACCCTTGACCAGGTCAAAAACCGCTTAAAACGGGGTATAAACGGATAAAATAGACTTAAGGACCCGAAACCCCTCTTAAGGAGTCGAACCCTCTTAAGGACTCGAAACCCCTCTTAGGAACCGAACTTGTCAGAAGCAAAGGCATCAGAAGCGAACTTGTCAGAAGCGAAGGTATCAGAAGCGAAGGCATCAGAAGCGAAGGCATCAGAAGCGAAGGCATCAGAAGCGAACCTGACAGAAACGGACTTGTCAGAAGCGAAGGCATCAGAAGTGAAGGCATCAGAAGCGAACTTGTCAGAAGCGAAGGCATCAGAAGCGAACTTGTCGGAAGCGAAGGCATCAGAAGCGACTGAACCCTCTCACGAGCCGAAGGTCCCTTCGAACCGAACCTCGGCCTAGGACTGGGCGGCCTCACAGGAGGCTTTTTTTCACCCGGTTTTCGACTAGTTTTGCGTTTTAGGCCTGTTTTTAATTATTTTAACGCGGGATTTTCACCCAAAACTTTATTTTAACATATAAGGCCCCATATTTATTAATTAATCACGTTTTTGGTGTCACACCCCCAAACCAAGGATGGCGGAAACGTCCGGGGGTGGAGGACTTCATGTATAGTATCACAACAACGTGTATAATAGTGCTCAAAGTAAATACAACCATCATAAATATAATTGAAAAAGTTACACCAAAGTATATGTTTACATGTCTCAAAACCAATTACATTATGATGACAAAAATAAATTGTTGACGGTTTAACGTCCCATCCTCAAAGCGCTGAAGTTTTCCTGTTTCACTGACTTCCTGAGAATACAAGTAGTTTTGAAAGAGTATCAACAATTAAGTTGGTGAGTTCATAAGAGTTTTGTTTGGAGTAGAAACCGTTTTCCTTATAAAATCGATAGAGTTGATTTCCAGAAAATCCAATATTTTCTAAGTTAAGTATGAACAGAATATTTCTATATGATGCGTTAATGAACCATAGAATGACCCGTAGGTTTCCCCTATAATCGTCCAGCGTATATAAGTTATATAAGATTTAGGTTAGATAAAACGTTGAATATAGTGGGTCTGCCCTAGGTCCACAACCCAACGAGGAACAGGAGATGAGGTGGACACCACCAATTCTAAGCCAATCCAGACTAAATTCTTGTATGACTCAAGCATATACGCTCAATGATTATAGTTGAAGTCTAACAATGCGAAAATTTAATGTGGACTTAAATCCAAAAACCGGAACCAAACCCTAGTGTAGTGTATGAAATAGTAATAGTGACTGTGAACATAAACTATACATATCATAGTTCATCGGATAGTGGTAGTGACTAGTGCACATGAACTATGCATATTATAGTTTACCAAAAGTGGTGGTGATGGGGAAATATAACCTATACATATCATAGTTCATCAAATAGTGATAGTGGTAGTGAACATGAACTATGCATTTTATAGCTTATCAAAAGTGGTGGTGATGGTGAATTCCTTTCTTGTAATTAAGTTCATAGTGTAGATGAAACATAAACTATACCTATTATAGTTTATCACTTTGTTTGTAATATATATATGCCATAACTATACCGATTATAACTAGTGTGTTCGTTTGTGGGGGTATAATGGCTTAACTATACTTATTATAGTTTATCATAATTATTCATAGTGGTAATAACCCTTTTGTATGTGCAAACCTTTAATAATGTGTTTGTTATGTAAAATAACCCTAAACTATACCTATTATAGTTTATTAAATATTTGTGTGGGTAGTGAGCATAAGCCTTACTTGTCATAATTTACCAACGTTTATATTTTAATGGATATAGCCTTGTAATATCATTTATATATTTGCCATACTTGTGGAGGTAAAAATCCATTTGTTTTCTGATGTATGTCTCTATAAGAATACAAAATTGTCATATATTGCAACAACACATAATCACATAATGATGTATACCTTGCTCAACATGTTACAAGGTGAAATGAAATTTATAGTGTTTTTCTGTTAATAACGTTTTCTATAATTGTTATTGGAAAATTTGTAGAAAAATCATAAGATTTCCAAATCAAGTTCTGTAACTTCTGAGAGTTTGGAAAATGGGTCTAGTTTGTTCATAATTTTTATTATAATTTTTAATGACCTCTTACTTGTGTGAAAAAGTCCATAATCACAGACTGGTCCGGATTGATGTTTGAAATGATAGGCAGTTTTGTAAAAATCACCATAAATTGTAGAAAAATCGTATGGAGATGTGCAAGTACTCATTTTAAAGCTAAGAAGTGGAACTACATGCACCTAAAACAGTTTTGAAAACTAAAATGTTTAAGTTGTCCAAAACAGTCCGTGAATGAAGTTGAACTTTTCTGATGAAGGCTGTTAGAAAAGTTTAGTTATGTTCTTGGTGTTTTAACTTGTATTCCCCCCCTAAAAACTTGAGAAAACATGAAAATGTAGGGGTATGAACTCACCTTAAGTGTTTTCAGTAGATGATTGTTGAAGAATGGAGGTGTTTAACTCAAGAACACTTGGAGATGCCTTGAAGATTTTTGAGAATCTAGCATCATAGTTATGGAGTTTGTATAAGCTATCAATGATTTGAGTAGAATGAAGTGTAAAAATCACAAGGAGGATGAATTACACTTACCAAGAGTGGAAGAACACTTGATGATCAGCCTTGGGATCTTGAATTAGAGAGAAAAGTTGGAGAGAAAAGTTGGAGTTGGATCTTTGGTGGAATGAGAGTGATTGAAAGAAAATGAGGAGAGAGGTTGAGTGACCAGCCCTAAAAACGTAGGGATGGCTTGTGAGAGGGGTAAAAAGTACAAGGAAGTGACAAGGTATGGTGGGGAGGAGTGTGGGTTAATCATGGAGTGGGTATGGGGTTGCTTGTGTCATAAAATAAGGTAAAGTCAACACTCTACCTTTGTACTTTACCTACTCTCTTTTGGATAAGGTTTTATCCTTAAAATGTGATTAAATCATTAATTTAGGGGTCTTATATGTTAAAATAAAGTTTTGGGTGAAAATCCCGTGTTAAAACAATTAAAAACGGGCTTAAAACGCAAATTTAATCGAAAACCGGGAGAAAAAGGCTTCCCAGCGAGGCCTCTTGATCCTAGGCCGAGGTTCGGTCCCTAGGCTGAGGTTCGGTCAGGATGGTGCTGATTCGGAAGCGAGAGGCTGAGCCAGAAGAAGGAACGAGGGCGATGGGCTCGGTCCGAAGGTCAGAAGGGAAGGTTCGGTAGCCATTAGAAGAGAAGAGGTCAAAACCGAAAGGTGCCGAACGTTCGGGTTTGGTTGAGCAGCCTTCGGCTCAGAAGGGTTCGGTTCCTAAGAGGGGTTCGGTTTCGGTTCTTAAGAGGGGTTTCGGTTCCTAAGAGGACTTTCGGGTCCTAAGAGAGGTTTCGCTTCCTCAAGCCCGTTTTTCGCGTAGACTTTCGCTCTTGGGCTGTTTTCGCCAAATTTGAGGGTCAGAATGCCCCGAGTGATTATAGAAAGTTGGGAGAGATTTCGAGAGAGATTTGAGAGAGATTCCACATACTCAGAGAGATTTGGGAGAGATTTGACAATCTTGGAGAGATTTCACATACAAAGAGATATAAGATTTCACATACTTAGAGAGATTTGGGAGAGATTTGACATTATTGGAGAGATTTCACATACAGAGAGATATTTGGGAGAGATTTCACATACTTAGAGAGATTTCGGAGAGATTTGACATTCTTGGAGAGATTTCATATACAGAGAGATATTTGGAAGAGATTTCACATACTTAGAGAGATTTGGGAGAGATTTGACATTCTTGGAGAGATTTCACATACAGAGAGATATTTGGGAGAGATTTCACATACTTAGAGAGATTTGGGAGAGATTTGACATTCTTGGAGAGATTTCACATACAGAGAGATATTTGGAAGAGATTTCACATACTTAGAGAGATTTGGGAGAGATTTGACATTCTTGGAGAGATTTCACATACAGAGAGATATTTGGGAGAGATTTCACATACTTAGAGAGATTTGGGAGAGATTTGACATTCTTGGAGAGATTTCACATACAGAGAGATATTTGGAAGAGATTTCACATACTTAGAGAGATTTGGGAGAGATTTGACATTCTTGGAGAGATTTCACATACAGAGAGATATTTGGGAGAGATTTCACATACTTAGAGAGATTTGGGAGAGATTTGACATTCTTGGAGAGATTTCACATACAGAGAGATATTTGGGAGAGATTTCACATACTTAGAGAGATTTGGGAGAGATTTGACATTCTTGGAGAGATTTCACATACAGAGAGATATTTGGAAGAGATTTCACATACTTAGAGAGATTTGGGAGAGATTTGACCTTCTTGGAGAGATTTCTCATACAAAGAGATAGAGTGAAAACGATTGAGAGCGGTTTCGTGTGTGATGAATGTGAGTGTCTGGCTTCGCAATGCAAGGTCCGTAAGCCCCGTTAAGCCTTGTTTAAGGATCTTGCATACTCCCGATGAGTATGCAACATTGTTTTATCAGTTTGGCTCGCCACGTACCACAGTTTTAGGTTAAGGAGATCTAGATGTACGCACTTTTTGATTTATGATCTCTCATTAGAATAGAGAGTTGTTTAGAAATTACATAACGTAAACTCTAGTACCTACGGGCAAATTGAGTTGACCGGTTTGACTTGTTGACTTTATTTGACTTTGAATTGACCAGAATTTGACGGTTGTCACATCATCCCCCCGTTAGAGGGAATTTCGTCCCGAAATTTGAAATCAGGCAAGGAGTTTGAGAATGACTAAGGTCGGCTCTACATTATTTTGATTCTGACTAAGAGATGAGTTATTATACATGAAAACTTAGCTTATACACATTATGATATAACCAATACTGGGCGGATAGTAAAATGTGTGATTCTACTTTAGTTTCACATCCCAACGAGGAAAAGAAACTAAGTCAGAATTCTCACATTCTATTATCTACCAGGTATTCGTTATATATAACTGGGGAATGTATAAGTGAGGAAATCATAACAAATAACATTCTTAGTAATCCTTCTTAATGAATTAGAGTTCCTAGTCAGGGCTATCATTGAACCTAGATGTATTTCAACCGTTCACCTATAGAGTAGAAGTATGTTCTCGAAGGTTTGACCTACATCCCTATGATGCAGTCCCATTACGGAGTCGAAGTAAATTCATAGAATGGTCTCATGACGGCCTTGGGATTTCTTATTGTTTATGCTCTCAGTTTAATCCTTGGCATTACTACTATGCATGCTTTAATCGATGCTAGACTTAATCAAATAAAGAAATTTGGAATTTAGTCGTCGATGTTAGAAACACATACTGATATTTGCGGGCAGTTCCGGGGTGTTCTCTCCTTCGGTGATCGCAAGCACCCTTCTACCACCACTGGCATCTCTTGCACTTGAGCAGTTCCTTTTAAAGTGTCCTGTTTCTCCACACTTGTAACAGGCTGGGCTTACTCCAAAGTCGGGGAACTGGTTGATGGGTCGTGCTGGTGCCCTACAGAAACGGGTAGTGTGCCCTTTCCAATTGCAGTTCATGCAATGCAATTCTCTACAAGCCCCAATGTGATGGAAGCTACACTTGTTACATTTCGGAAGGGTTCCAGCGTATTGTTTCATGGGAGTTGGCGTGGTGAGGGTTGTGGCAACATGAACAGCAAAAATTGGCGTGGTTGTCGTAGTGTCATGGCTGGCACGATGGTCGATGAGTTGTTGTGCCAACTCCTTGGCGCTGTTGAAGGTAGTTGGTCTGGAGGCCAATACACTATCATGAATCTGGGATGATAGCCCCCAAAGGTATCGTTCTACCTTTTTCTCCTCTGGGGTGACCATTGCAGGACAGAGGAGTGCTAGGTCATTGAATCGGGCGGTATAAGCTTCGAGATCCGTCCCCGACATTTTGAGGTTCCAGAGTTCCTCTTCCAGTTTTTGCACTTCGCCTCTTGGGCAATATTCTTTCAGCATTAAAGCTTTTAGATCCTCCCAGCTTATAGAGTTAGCCACTGCAGGAGTAAGCGACTTAACTCTGCCGTTCCACCAAGTAAGAGCTTTTCTTGTGAAGGTGAATGCCGCATACTTGACCTTGCTTGCTTCGGGACAAGCACAAATTTCGAAGACTGCTTCGGTCCTTTCAAACCATTGCATCAGCACGATGACGCCCCCGCTTCCGTCGAAAGGATCGGGTTTGCCATTCGTGAAGTCTTTGTAAGAACACTCCTTAGTACGCCCTGTGCTGTCCCCCTGATTCGAGTTAGTATTCCCGGATCCGAAGCCGCCGGAAGCATTTGTACCCATTTGCGACATTGCTGCCGGCACGGCTGCTGTTACGGCATCTTGAAACATTATGGGATCAAACTGCAAAGGGGGCGGTGCTGTGCTTCCGGAGGGTCTGGACTTTTTCTTTGGCGGCATAGTCCTGTCATAAGTTGGTAGAGACGAACAAACGATAAGTTTCTAATAGTAGTGACAAGTCAGATGTTATCAAGCCAGACTTGTCTGTATTATGTTCTGACTTAAAAGTATTTTGCATGTAATTCATAACAAAGCCCCTATGAATGAATTTTAGTGGTAGTGACTCAAATGCAACTTGTGATTTGTTTCGCCTGATCCCTTCCTAAAATCACTTGGTATATATTAAGAATTTCTTGGAGTTACCATATGTAAATTGTTTGTATATAGGGTTCGAGGAAAATAGGTCTACATCTCATTAACGTAAGGAAAATTTTGGGCAATGCTACGGTTGCCTTGAATAGTGTAGTCTCCGGATTCTGAAGGATTCGAATGTTTCCATTTAACAGCCTAGGTTGGTCGTGTTCTTCGCTCCAGGTTTCCAAGCACTCTACCCAAGGAGGCGTTGGGCCTTGAAAAACCAGACGAGGGATAGGATTCGGAACAAGAGCCATCAGGGTAGGTTCTCCACTTCAGGATCGGAGTCAGAACCATCAGCAAAGCCTTCAGCTTAGTGGCCATCCAAAGGGATTCGGTAATCATTCTCTGGCTCCTCTCCGAGCCATTCAGTATTGCCGTGGTTAGGGTAGTACGGGTCGTCGTGGGGATGGAATTCAGCCATGATATCTTCGCGAGAAATGGGGATATAAGAAATAACTAAGTAGACATACTAATTAGATAATTATAAGATGATCTTTATCAGGTACTTCAATATATTGTTTAGTGCATACTAGTCATATGTATTTGGGACAGGATAGACCTTCGAATAAGCGATCCTAATTCTAAATCCCCAATCCAACGAGAACAGGAAGTAAAGCAAAGATCCACAAATTCTAAGTCTATGACGTCCTGGATACATATAATTTGAATGTATCCACTAGGCAATTATTGACCTATTGATAAAAATCTATTTAGCTCTCAAATAAGTAATTATAATAACACCAAATACCCCTATGGTATTTCATTGTGGTAGTGTTGGTAAGTTTTAGACGTGTTGCAACACCTACGACCATTCCTGGGCATATGCTAATCACTTCTGGGTGAGACATAGTTGATCAGGCTATGTCATTCCCAGACCTGACTATACATCCCCAAGCCTACTCGTATTGTTCAACAATCACCACTTTTGTCCTATCCCACCATGATACTGACCCTAGTGTGTGTGCACATGCTCCTACTTTTACCGAGAAATTATTTGTTTCTAAAGTATAGTTGCTTTGAAAACTTTAAATCAGAGACTTTCAGTCCCAATGTATTTATAGTTTGTATATCTTATGTGGTTCGATATACTGAGTTCACTATAAAAAATGCTCAGATACCAATCTGTCACACCCCCAAACCAAGGATGGCGGAAACGTCCGGGGGTGGAGGACTTCATGTACAGTATCACAACAACGTGTATAATAGTGCTCAAAGTAAATACAACCATCATAAATATAATTGAAAAAGTTACACCAAAGTATATGTTTACATGTCTCAAAACCAATTACATTATGATGACAAAAATAAATTGTTGACGGTTTAACGTCCCATCCTCAAAGCGCTGAAGTTTTCCTGTTTCACTGACTTCCTGAGAATACAAGTAGTTTTGAAAGAGTATCAACAATTAAGTTGGTGAGTTCATAAGAGTTTTGTTTGGAGTAGAAACCGTTTTCCTTATAAAATCGATAGAGTTGATTTCCAGAAAATCCAATATTTTCTAAGTTAAGTATGAACAAAATATTTCTATATGATGCGTTAATGAACCATAGAATGAACCGTAGGTTTCCCCTATAATCGTCCAGCGTATATAAGTTATATAAGATTTAGGTTAGATAAAACGTTGAATATAGTGGGTCTGCCCTAGGTCCACAACCCAACGAGGAACAGGAGATGAGGCGGACACCACCAATTCTAAGCCAATCCAGACTAAATTCTTGTATGACTCAAGCATATACGATCAACGATTATAGTTGAAGTCTAAAAATGCGAAAATTTAATGTGGACTTAAATCCAAAAACCGGGACCAAACCCTAGTGTAGTGTACGAAATAGTAATAGTGACTGTGAACATAAACTATACATATCATAGTTCATCGGATAGTGGTAGTGACTAGTGCACATGAACTATGCATATTATAGTTTACCAAAAGTGGTGGTGATGGGGAAATATAACCTATACATATCATAGTTCATCAAATAGTGATAGTGGTAGTGAACATGAACTATGCATATTATAGCTTATCAAAAGTGGTGGTGATGGTGAATTCCTTTCTTGTAATTAAGTTCATAGTGTAGATGAAACATAAACTATACTTATTATAGTTTATCACTTTGTTTGTAATATATATATGCCATAACTATACCGATTATAACTAGCGTGTTCGTTTGTGGGGGTATAATGGCTTAACTATACTTATTATAGTTTATCATAATTATCCATAGTGGTAATAACCCTTTTGTATGTGCAAACCTTTAATAATGTGTTTGTTATGTAAAATAACCCTAAACTATACCTATTATAGTTTATTAAATATTTGTGTGGGTAGTGAGCATAAGCCTTACTTGTCATAATTTACCAATGTTTATATTTTAATGGATATAGCCTTGTAATATCATTTATATATTTGCCATACTTGTGGAGGTAAAAATCCATTTGTTTTCTGATGTATGTCTATATAAGAATACAAAATTGTCATATATTGCAACAACACATAATCACATAATGATGTATACCTTGCTCAACATGTTACAAGGTGAAATGAAATTTATAGTGTTTTTCTGTTAATAACGTTTTCTGTAACTGTTATTGGAAAATTTGTAGAAAAATCATAAGATGTCCAAATCAAGTTCTGTAACTTTTGAGAGTTTGGAAAATGGGTCTAGTTTGTTCATAATTTTTATTATAATTTTTAATGACCTCTTACTTGTGTGAAAAAGTCCATAATCACAGACTGGTCCGGATTGATGTTTGAAATGATAGGCAGTTTTGTAAAAATCACCATAAATTGTAGAAAAATCGTATGGAGATGTGCAAGTAGTCATTTTAAAGCTAAGAAGTGGAAATACATGCACCTAAAACAGTTTTGAAAAATAAAATGTTTAAGTTGTCCAAAACAGTCCGTGAATGAAGTTGAACTTTTCCGATGAAGGCTGTTAGAAAAGTTTAGTTATGTTCTTGGTGTTTTAACTTGTATTCCCCCCCCCCCCCCTAAAAACTTGAGAAAACATGAAAATGTAGGGGTATGAACTCACCTTAAGTGTTTTCAGTAGATGATTGTTGAAGAATGGAGGTGTTTAACTCAAGAACACTTGGAGATGCCTTGAAGATTTTTGAGAATCTAGCATCATAGTTATGGAGTTTGTATAAGCTATCAATGATTAAAGTAGAATGAAGTGTAAAAATCACAAGGAGGATGAATTACACTTACCAAGAGTGGAAGAACACTTGATGATCAGCCTTGGGATCTTGAATTAGAGAGAAAAGTTGGAGAGAAAAGTTGGAGTTGGATCTTTGGTGGAATGAGAGTGATTGAAAGAAAATGAGGAGAGACGTTGAGTGACCAGCCCTAAAAACGTGGGGATGGCTTGTGAGAGGGGTAAAAAGTACAAGGAAGTGACAAGGTATGGTGGGGAGGAGTGTGGGTTAATCATGGAGTGGGTATGGGGTTGCTTGTGTCATAAAATAAGGTAAAGTCAACACTCTACCTTTGTACTTTACCTACTCTCTTTTGGATAAGGTTTTATCCTTAAAATGTGATTAAATCATTAATTTAGGGGTCTTATATGTTAAAATAAAGTTTTGGGTGAAAATCCCGTGTTAAAACAATTGAAAACGGGCTTAAAACGCAAATTTAATCGAAAACCGGGAGAAAAAGGCTTCCCAGCGAGGCCTCTCGATCCTAGGCCGAGGTTCGGTCAGGATGGTGCTGATTCGGAAGCGAGAGGCTTAGCCAGAAGAAGGAACGAGGGCGATGGGCTCGGTCCGAAGGTCAGAAGGGAAGGTTCGGTCCTCGGTCCTCAGAAGAGAAGGTTCGGTAGCCATTAGAAGAGAAGAGGTCAAAACCGAAAGGTGCCGAACGTTCGGGTTCGGTTGAGCAGCCTTCGGCTCAGAAGGGTTCGGTTCCTAAGAGGGGTTTCGGTTCCTAAGAGGACTTTCGGGTCCTAAGAGGGGTTTCGGTTCCTGAAGCCCGTTTTTCACGTAGACTTCCGCTCTTGGGCTGTTTTCGCCAAATTCGAGGGTCAAAATGCCCCGAGTGATTATAGAAAGTTAGGAGAGATTTCGAGAGAGATTTGAGAGAGATTCCACATACTCAGAGAGATTTGGGAGAGATTTGACATTCTTGGAGAGATTTCACATACAAAGAGATATTTGGGAGAGATTTCACATACTTAGAGAGATTTGGGAGAGATTTGACATTCTTGGAGAGATTTCACATACAGAGAGATATTTGGGAGAGATTTCACATACTTAGAGAGATTTGGGAGAGATTTGACATTCTTGGAGAGATTTCACATACAGAGAGATATTTGGAAGAGATTTCACATACTTAGAGAGATTTGGGAGAGATTTGACATTCTTGGAGAGATTTCACATACAGAGAGATATTTGGGAGAGATTTCACATACTTAGAGAGATTTGGGAGAGATTTGACATTCTTGGTGTTCGGTTGAAGTTTTGATTAAGTGTTGCGTCTTTGGGCTCGGTCATTTATTTACTTTATTTATATTCCGGTTTGGGCCTGTCCAACCGAGAGCCCATTATGTTTAATATATAAGTATATGCTTGCATGCATATTAGGTTAACAATCATTCTAGAGCGTAACGATAGTTTTACAGATTTCTTTGATCATTCTTGTAACCTACCAATCCTCTACAGTTGATGTTCTTAATCGAGCTCTTCTGAGGATTTTGTTTAATCATTCGACACGTTTGATTCACTCTTGTCTCGTTCTTATTTTCGTGTTCTTACAGTTTTATATTTACTTACCTGTTTAAGATCTAATCGATCTTCACAGATTAAAGGTTTTAAATCTCATCAATTGGTATCAGAGCAGGAGGCTGTGTAATCGATACACATCTTTTCTGTGAAAAGGTTTCAATTAGGGTTTTTCCGCAACTACCGATATTTATTGAGCCGTCATCTCATTATTGACGTATCTTGATATTTATTGTTTTGCCCTAATCTGCTTTATTACAAGTCTGATCTTTGAACAGGTTTTTTCGATCATAATGGACGAGTCGTAATCAAATCCTATCAATATTTCCAACAGCATCGGTTCAACCACGAAGATTCCAATCCTATACACCCATGACTATGAAGTATGGGCGCATCACTTCGAAGACTACGTGATAGGATCTGAGGATAATGGGTACCTCATATGGGAAGCCATCATTAATGGACCGTTTTCTCATTCTGCAACGTCCAGGATTATTAAGACACAAAAGGAGTACAATGATCTGCTGAAGGATGTTAAGGATATTGCACAAGATGAAAAGGACAAATTCCAGTGCAATATCAAGGCATTAAGATTGATCAGATTCGCTCTTCAGTCCGACACCTTTAGGTTGGTCAGCTCATGCACGACGGCAAAGGAAGTTTGGTATAGACTTCGCGAACTGTATTCTACAGACGAGGATCTTGAGCATTCTATCCAAACCTTGCTCTTATCTGAGTTTGGAGAATTCAGGCAAGGAGCCGAAGAAACGGTGACCCAGACGTTCGATCGCTTCAATCATCTTCTCAGCAAGATGATCAAACATGACATTGAAAGGAAGCTTATCGAGCAAAAGGTTACTTTCTTAAATGGTCTGAGGTCTGAATGGAGAGCAGTGGTGTCTACAGTCAAAGCCCATGAGCAGTTTAAATCATATTCTTTGGCAAAACTGGTGGGTATTCTCAAGTCCCAGGAGAAGATTGTACTGCAGGAGAAGAACGTTGTTTCAAGCCTTGGTTCGTTGGCCCTCCTGTCAAAGAGTAAAGCTGTGATGGAGGATGAAGACCTTAACTTGGAGGAGTATGACCTCACGTCTGAGGATTATGCTATGATGGTGTCTAACCCCAAGAGGTTCATAAAGAAGAGATTCTCCAGCAATAAAAACCGAAACTGGCAGGGGAGTTACAGTTTAGAAAAAGTTAACAATGAACCGAAGGTAGAAGAGCCCACGAAGGAACCGAAGGTGGATGGCGATTCCAGAGTAAGCTGTTACTACTGTGGTGGGAAAAACCACTATGCTAAAGATTGTGTCCTTAAGAAGATGGCTGAAAAGGGTGATGAAAAGGATGAGGAAGCTGTGTTGCAGAAAAGGCTGGATGAGTTGAGAAAGAAGAAGTCTACCGCTAACCCCTCTATGAATGCTCTTATTGTGCAGGGTTCGGTTGCTGATGACGAGTTCGGTAGCACGGAAGTTTGGTCTACCGACTCAGAAGACGATGAAGTGAGGAAGCCTACTCATGGAAAGGCTTATGTGGCAAAGGAGGAGAGCAGTGGAGGAAGATGCTTCATGGTGTCTGATGTATCTCAGATGAGGGGATACAACACTGATGGTGGAAGCGATGAACCGAAGGGGCAGGAGGACATGTGCTTTACGGCCAAACCACTCAACCAGCAGTTCAATGAACTTGATGAACTGATAAAGAAGGTACAATCGGTTTTCATTTCATTTAAAGTACCACAATCCTCATATGAGAAAGAACTAAAAAATGTTAATACAAGAATTTCTCATCTAGATAGTAGCTTAACTCAAACTCGAGTCACCAATTCTAACCTAACTGATCAATTAAGCAGAGTGTCTTCAAAGAGTGAGGAGCGGCGGATGTGGATCGAGTTGAAGGAGTCTGAATTAGTTAAAATAAAAGACGAAAACATTTATTTACAAAGAGACAATTTAAAGTTGTTAAAACAGCGGAATGTTTTTTGTTTAATTGCAAAACGTCTATATTCTAATATTACTCAGCTTCATTTGGACTGTGAAATAGGCCAAAAGATCCATCGCATGATTTTGCCCTTCCTTGAGTTTAAGGAGGATGAAATCGATGCTGAAGCCTATAATTGTGAGAGTGTGATATCGTCTGATGATGTCAATCCGACCTACATGTATGGACTGGACAAAATTGAGTCCTTCATTAAATCCAAGGACCACAAGGACATGCTTAAAAATCTTTTGGATGAAAATGATAGACTTAAACTGAGAACCGAAACCATACAAAAATTTGACTCTTTAAACGCCAACGTAAGCTCAGAAAACAAAATTGATGTTGAAAATGCATCTGAGCTTAACGAGGACGACAACATGAGTGAAATTTTTGTAGAGGACACGGTTGACTGCTCAGAATTTGTTAAAAGCGAACCTGAAAACCACAAGAATCTAATTTCTGAAAATTCAGTGGAGTTCGCTCGATTGTCCCAACAAAAGTCCCCGATATTAGCAGAGAAAGCAGTTGTGTATCAAAAAGTCAGGACCACTCCGAATCAAGTATACAAGGTCACTGGAGTAACCGAACATCAGACAGCTGAACTCACAGCTATTGTAAACGAAGACAATGCTGATGGCTGTGATGAGTACTTCTGGTCAGCACCAATAGATAATGCAAACGAAACGGTGGGCTTATCAGAAAGAACCTCTTGGATGAGTAAAGCTAGATACATACCTGAACCCTTAAATAAGCCAGATAATTTCGATGAGCCAAGCACCAGCGGTACAAAAGACATTCCTCAGGAGGATGAAAGTTCGGCAAAAGAAGACGTTCCCTCTACTCCCTCAGCTCAAAGTGAAACTCCTTCAGTTCAAAAGGAACCAGCCAAGGAGAAACCGAAAACGAAAGCTAATGTTCATCATCAACCAAAGCAGATGAGGAATAAGAAACGAGAAAGGAACCAAAGATACAGGAAGAATCTCTCTGAAAGGAGACAATTCTGGCAATCCCATAATGCATACTTCTCACATCAAGACAAGAATCTGAAGTATGAAAACAATCCTGTCGGAAAACCTGAGAGTCACAATAACCGAAAGCCAAGGTTCGGTTCTGAGAATGACTTCAACCGAAAGCAAAGGTTCGGTTCAGAGAACGATTCCAACCGAAAGCAAAGGCTCAGTTCTGAAGTCAAAAGAGATCAAAACTCTAAGGTCAGTCCCTCCAATGATCAAAAGCAAAAGGGTCACCCAGAGTCTCCAGCCAAGAAGTCCTCTCCATCTAAACCCACTTCTTCTAGTTCATCTAATTCTTCTACTTCCACCAATTCATCTCCATCTTGCTCTAAAGTTCATTCTGTTCATTCTCAAAAATCTCATTCGTCGTCTGAACTAAAGGGAAAACAGAAGGTTTCTTCATCCACACCAAAATCTAAACCGAACGCACCCAATCCTAATAAGATAAAAGTTTTTACCATTAAAAAGAAAGATGAAACAACACTTATAAAATGAACATATCTTGTTGACATCTCTCTTACTGTTCCTGTTCCCATGAAAAGCTCACGTGGACCCAAGAAACTTTGGGTTCCTAAATCTGCTTAATTTTTGCAGGTTATAAGTGACGAGCAGTTCGACGAAGAATGGTACATCGATAGTGGCTGCTCACGTCACATGACAGGGAGGAAAGAGGAGCTCAGGGAATACAGATCTCTTGCAAATGGTGGCAATGTCAAGTTTGGAAATAATTCTTTCGGCACCATAAAGGGATACGGGATGATAACAAATGGTGACTTTACTATAAGGAAGGTGGCTTATGTGGAAGGACTCCAACACAACCTCATCAGTGTATCTCAGCTTGTTGGAGGTACAGGTCTCAAAGTCTCATTCGATGATGAAGGTTCTGAAATTATTGAGAAAAAGACAAAGAAAGTGATTCTCAAGTCGGAGCGAAAGGGTGAAATGTTTCCTCTAAACCTTAAACCCATCAAAGGAAACCCAACTATATGCTTGTTATCAAAAGCTCAATCTGATGAAAGCTGGTTGTGGCACCGAAGACTCTCTCATCTCAACTTTAAAGATATCAACCGACTTGTCACTGGAGGTTATGTTAGGGGTCTTCCATTACTCCAGTTCGATAGAGATCATTTGTGTGCTGCATGCGAAATGGGGAAGCAGAGTCGTCAAAGTCACCCATCTGTAATTAACACAAAAGTTGTTGAACCACTCAAATTACTTCATATTGATTTGTGTGGTCCTTCATCTATCGAAAGCATCGGTGGTAGCAAGTATATTCTTGTTATTGTTGATGACTTTTCACGATTTACATGGGTGTTCTTTCTAAAGCTCAAATCTGAAGCGACTCATAAGCTGAAAGTGTTCATCAAGCAGATTGAAGTACAGCTCAAGAAGGTCGTTCGCAACATCAGGAGCGACAATGGTCTGGAATTCAAGAACAGGGAGTTTGAAGAATTTCTTGCAGAAAAGGGAATAAGTCACAACTTCTCAGCTCCCTACACACCACAACAGAACGGAATTGTTGAAAGACGAAACCGATCTTTGTGTGAAGCTGCCCGAACTATGCTAAGTTTCGCTTCCTTACCTCTTTATTTTTGGGCTGACGCTATTTCTGCTGCTTGTTTTACACAAAACAGATCTTATCTCAACAAACGATTCATGCTCACACCATACGAGATTCTCAATAACAGAAAGCCTAATGTAAAAAATTTCCACGTGTTCGGCTCACGGTGTTTCATCTTTAACTCTAAAGAACACCACAACAAGTTCGACGTCAAAGCCGACGAGGGAATCATTCTGGGCTACTCTCTCACATCCAAGGCATACAGGGTCCTAAACAAGCGTTCGCGAAAAATTGAAGAGACATACTACATGACCTTTGACGATGGCTATGTCAAAAAGCTACAAGCCAAAGAAGACATCGCTGGGGAAATCTTTCCTCAAACTGGCCAAGTCACAGTCTCGATCGCCAATCTATATGATAAATTTCTGGAGCTCTTTGACGAACCAGAGAAAGCTTCTTTCTCAGAAGCAGGTGCAGCAGACAACAAGGTTGACCACATGAAGCAAATTGTCGAAGAAGCTGCCAGGAGAATGAATGAAGGAGGATCGATTACTGATGACCCTCCATCCAACAATGTTTCAGTCGAGGGAGAGCCAAGCTCACATGTCGAGGGGGATCCAAGCTCACATGTCGAGGGGGAGCCAAGTTCTACAACTGCAACCGAAGGTGCTTCTCCAACCGAAGGTGCCTCTCCAACCGAAGGCGCTTCAACGCCTGAAAGTCCAGCATCACAAGAAACCTCTGAACCTCAAGTTTCTCAAAGCTCATCAATCGAGGGGGAGCATGATAATATGACGCTTGACTACGATAGCCAATCTGAGCCAGAAGAAATGATCAATGCTGAACTAGACCCCACCTTTGATCCAAATTACCCTCCTCTTACCAAATGGACCAGAGATCATCCTATCTCTCAAGTGGTTGGTGATGTATCTGAAAAGGTTCTGACCCGATCACAACTGAAGGCAAAACAGATCCTTATTTTCAAAAGTTGAGTTTTGTATGTATAACTCATTCGTATCAAAAGTTGAACCGAAGACAATTAACACTGCCCTCGATCACTCTGATTGGGTTCAAGCAATGCAAGACGAACTAAACGAATTTGAAAGGAACAAAGTCTGGCGCCTCATTCCAACTCCTCCAGATGCTTCGGTTGTTGGTCTCAAATGGGTCTTCAGGAACAAAATGGACAAGGAAGGGAATGTAATAAGGAACAAGGCTCGTCTGGTAGTAAAGGGATATTGTCAGGAGGAAGGCATTGATTATGAAGAGACTTTTGCTCCAGTAGCTAGGCTAGAATCTGTTAGAATATTTCTGGCTTATGCTGCTCACAAAAACTTTGAAGTTTTCCAAATGGACGTCAAGTGTGCATTTCTCAATGGAGAACTCGAAGAAACCGTGTATGTGGAGCAACCTCCTGGGTTCGTGAACGAAAAATATCCAAATCATTGCTACATTCTGGATAAAGCTGTGTATGGCCTTAAACAAGCTCCGAGAGCCTGGTATGAAACGCTAACAAAATTTTTAAAGATGTCTAAATTCAAACAAGGTTCGGTTGACCCAACCTTCTTTCGCAAAAAGGAAGGTAACCACCTTATGATTGTTCAAATTTATGTCGATGACATCATCTTTGGCTCTACGAATCCCAGCTTAACAGCTGAATTCAGAAAGTTGATGGAGACTAAATTTGAAATGAGCTCAATGGGTCCTATTAACTTTTTCCTTGGTTTAAATATTAGACAGGGACCCGAAGGCATCTTTATAAATCAGGAAGCTTACACGAAGACTCTCCTAGCAAAGTTTGGTATGATGGGAGACTCAAAAGTCAAAGTCCCAATGGCATTCGACACCAAGCTAACTCCATCCCTTGACAAACCGGACGTTGATATCACGCTCTATCGTCAAATGATAGGCTCACTAATGTATCTTACTGCTAGCAGGCCTGACATCATGTTTTCTGTGTGTTATTGTGCTCGATTTCAGGCGAACCCACACGAACCTCACATGCTTGCAGTGAAGAACATCTTACGCTATCTCAAGCGAACCACCTCCTTAGGTCTATGGTATCCTTCCAACTCAGGCTTCTTCGTTCAAGCCTATTCTGATGCTGACCTTGGAGGATGTTGACTCGACAGAAAAAGCACAACTGGTGGCTGTCAATTCCTTGATGGGAAGTTGATCAGCTGGCAATCCAAGAAACAAACGTGTGTGTCGTTGTCTACTGCCGAAGCGGAATATATTGCCGCTGCATCCTGCACATCCCAAGTGATTTGGATCCAGAGTCAACTTTGAGACTATGGACTCAATATGAAGAAGATCCCACTATATTGTGACTCTGAAAGTGCAATTAGGATCTGTCATAACCCAGTGCAACACTCTAAAACCAAACACATAGCACTGAGGTATCACTTCATCAAAGATCACGTGGAAGATGGAAACGTCGAACTTCACTTCGTAAGAACCACTGATCAACTGGCTGACGTCTTTACCAAAGCTTTTCCTGAAGCATCATTCAACAGAATATTGCAAGGGCTAGGTATGATGGAATCAGAGTCAGTACCTCATACTACCTCTCAACCTCAACCGTAAGAAGCGAAACCAACCGAACTTTCGGGTTCGGTTAAACCATTTGACTCGCTCATTACTTCAAAGGTAGTTTTTTCTTTGTTGTATATTTCTTGTACAAATTTTTTTAAGTATTGAAAGTATTTTTCCAATTGCATGTCTAAATTCCTTGGTTTCTTAAAATTTTCCAAAACCGAAACCTACCGAAGGTTCGGGTTCGGTTTCTCAAAATTTTCCAAAACCGAAACCAACCGAACGCTCGGGTTCGGTTTTTCAAAATTTTGTTGAACCGAAACCAACCGAACGCTCGGGTTCGGTTTTTCAAAATTTTGTTGAACCGAAACCAACCGAACGCTCGGGTTCGGTTTTTCAAAATTTTCTGGAACCGAAACCAACCGAACGCTCGGGTTCGGTTTTCCAACTTTTTCCCAACCGAACGTTCGGGTTCGGTTTTTCATTTTTTTTCAAGTTTTTTTTTAAGTCTTATTTTTTTCTTACTTATTTTTTTTTAATTATTTTTTTTTATTTTTTTTTCTTCTTTAATAAATCTCAAAAACTCCAAAAATATTTTTTCTATTTTATTGTGTGTTCGTTCGTTTATGGGGATATAATTGATAAATTACTTAAGTGTCCCTAGAAGCATGATGTTGTATGTGTCCCAAGCCTCATAAGATTTTGAATAATAGCCTTCATGACCTGGTATACACAAACCTTGTCTTCCCAATAAGGCTAACATATTTATTCTAATCGTGAGCTACCTCACTCTTTTCTCACACGAGTTAAGAGTTTCCTGCTTGGTCCTTATTTTCGCAGCAGAGGTACTTTATCTTCTTACACCATCTCCATTTCATTTCTCCATTACATTCGTTTCATCAATGTAACCCTTGAGACTCTCAGAAATTACCACTAAGGTTTATGGTTACACAACATCTGTGTTTATGATCTTAGTTTCGTGCCACTACGAGCTGAGTGAAACCCTAAATTCAACACCAAATCTGAATTGACGGTGAACAATTAATTTGCTCAAGTTTTCAACAAAGAATTGACGAATGTACCTTCATGAAATCTCAAATTTTATTTTGTGTGATTCCTATGAAATTGTTAAACACCATAACATTTCTTCCCTTGGGATCCAGTTTTTAATTTTTTTTTTCTGAGATTTTATATTTTTCCAAGCCAATTTAAAATTAATACCTACCTACTTGTTCAACAGGCTACACCGGTCTCACAAGTACTTTGTTCACTTTCTTTCTTATTTCAAGATTAGAATAGCTGAATCAAAGCGAAAGCCACCCTTATTTAGCCTAATTAAAAGAAGCCTTTCAACATTTATTAATAAGTGTTTGATCGTAATTCAACGGGAATCCACACTAACACTTTAAGGTCTCTCTTGACCTCGAAGGAAAAGATTCGTGCCCGGGATCATCAGTTTCGTGTCATTATTGACATCACAATTAATCCTAAAAAGAGTTGCTTTATTTCTTTTCTTTTTACACTCTTTGCTCGAAAATCTTTGATTTTCCAAAATTCCGTTACTAATTAATTTCAGGCTAATTTGTTGCATTGCTGGTTAATAATTAAGACGTGGTCAACAATCCTCCATGTGGGTAGTTTGTTCAAAAAGATGCGCTTTACAAGATAAGACGAAGGGTTGCTGACTCAGGTGGGAAATAAAAGGATTGAATTTCAACTAGTGGTAAAAATTAAAAAGGGGCGCGTGTGAATTTGAAACGGCCTTGCTTTTACTGACAAAGTGGACGCGTGTGCGAAATCCAAGCGTCATCTTTCTGGCACTTTACGGCGCGTGAGAACATGAAACGGTTTTCTTCTGAAACGGCGCTTGTTGGGCGGCGTGATCCTAGGAATCTGACACTCTCTCTCCTACGTGATCATCGCACGCCTCAACTGTCGCATATCTGTCATTCAGGAAACCTTTTCGTACTTCCATAGAAGATTTGAAACGATTTTTCTCTCTCCTATCACCCACTATAAAAGGCAGTCTTCACCACCATTTACCTCTTTACTGCCTCCGAATTTTCAAGAGAACAAATACTCCCAAAAAGCTTTACTGTTCATCATCTTCTTCCATCCTCAACAATGGCTGAATCATCTTCCGTCCATGCTACCTCACAAATCCTTCCCATTCGTCCATAACAATGCCTGGTGATCGACCTCAATCCTCTGGTGTACGACTCTTACATGACGCCGATCATCGAGTGCCTGAAGTACTCCCAAATCGCTCCAGCTCTCTCAAGGATTGAGTCTGTGCCAATGGTGGTCCTCTCGCAAATGTATGCGACTGCTTATTATGACAAAGCAGTTGAGCGGGTGTCCTTTGAGGTCGCTGATCACAAAACCTCGATTTCAAGGCAGCGATTCTGTACTCTGCTAGGGTTTGCTGCTGACTCTTCAAGAATCAGCCCAGAGACGATTCCGGTGGGCCATCTTTACAACATGTTTTACAACATGGGGTACACGGAGGCGCTCGTCTCCGTTGCAAAATTCAAGAAGTCTTGCTTGCCGCCACAATGGAACGGCATGTTCACAGTCCTTTTCAAGGGCTTGTCGGAACGGAGCTCAGGATCCGACGGTGCTAGTCGACTTTTCTTGTCGATCATGTATGCAGTCTACAACGGGATCAACTTGGATTTTGGATTGGTCCTATGGCACAAGCTCATCCAAAGCCTTTCTTCTTCATCTCGACATTCTGAAGTGTCGCTGGGCCGGTTCTGGATTCTCATCACCAAGTGGGCGATAACTAAGCTGGATATACCTACTACTGCTGGTGCAGTGATGTCTTCGGTCGGTACTTTTCATACCACCAAGATAATCGTTTCTGATGCATCCAAATTTTCCTTCATTGGCTCTATTCCGGAGACAATGTATGGCGATGTTCCTTCTGACAGCAGGATCATCAGGACGATCAAGGAGTTCAAACAGTCAGGGCCAAGGGAACTCACACCAGAAATGCTCAAGTCCATCCACGATGCTGACAAACCGGTGCCCAGGGGCAAAAAGGCGGACAAAGGGAAGCAAGCGACCAAAGCTCCTAAGGGTCCTTCTCCGAAGAAGAGGAAACAGACAAAGGCTGTACAGTCACCACAGCCGAAGAGGAGGAAGACACAACCGAAGCGCAAGCTTGTTATTCCCTCTTCTTCAAGTGATTCTGAGGGCGAGAGTTCGGGTTCAGACGGCTCTCAAGGAGGCGAAACCCCTCAAAGAGGCAACACACCACCTCGATCACCCACCCCATAGATGGAACTTCATAATTCACCAGTTCCTTCACCTCCTCCAACCATTCCTACTTCCATTCCGACCATAAACCCCACTACGACTATTCCTCCAACCTCTTTCCCTATACCACCACCCATTTTCACTGATACAACAACAACCACTGCAAAGGTTACAACCAACGTATCTGATACGGGGGTTCATACCAGTGCAACTGAAACCCCACCCGTAACCGAACCACCACAAACCGAAACCCATACAACCGAACCTACCCACACTCAACCACCACCCGAAACTACCCCACCCCATACTCAACCTGAACATACCCAAACCACAACACCCCCAGCTTCACCACCTCCACCATCTCCAGATAATGCCTCTGATGGTGATAACCCGTTCCTTGGCGGGGATAACATGACCTTCGATTCGGTCTATTTCAGTCCGTTTCAGGTTCAGAGTGACGAAGAGGATGATGCTCCAGTGACAAAGAAGCATCTTAAGGAGCTCCACGAGAAGGTTGACTTACTTCTCGCCTCTTCTTCCAACCAACAGTCATCTCTATCTGAAGCTGCACTTCAGAAGATTGTTGATGCCTTCTCCAGGGCTCAGCATGATTCGGTAGCTTCAGCAACTGCCGCCATCGAAGCCTCTACCAAAGCCTGTGAGGCAGCGACCGAAAAAGTCGATAAACTATTCTCCGACGCTTCTATCCTGTTGAAGTCCTTACAGGAAAGCGCCGACGCCATAAAGACAACTTTGGAACCGATTGTTCAGCAATTGGCCAAGTTCGTCTCAACGGAGTTGACCTCGCTCGCCAACCTTCGCCAATCACTAAGCGACGAAAACTCGGCCCTTCGTGCCTCCATCGATGAGCGCCTTGCTAAGCTACAAGAAGATCTGGCAGCTGAAAACTCTTTGATGGACGTTCTTGCAAGCAAAACCACAGCCCTAAGGGTCAAGAGCACTCAGCTATCCAACTCTCAACAACAGCTGGAAGCTCTTTGATCCGAAAGGGAAGTCATCAAGACATGTGTTTCGGATGTACACGCTGCGTTATCCAACATCTTAGAAGCACACGATCCTATTCTCAACCACTCGGTGAGGCGAACCCTTGCTGAAAAGCTTTCTCCTGCCATGGACCTACTGAGCAAAATAGAAGGCTTACCTAGTTTCGTGTCCAATCCGAAACAAGGGGGAGAAGAGAAGAAGACCGGATCGAAACCACCTCCTTCCTCCAAAGCTACTCACACAACCGAACCACCTCCGACTGGTCAAGCTTCGGGTTCGGGTGTGAAGGACAAAGGAAAAAATATAGCTGAGGAAGAAGATAAAGATGAAGATGAAGACAAGGAGACCATTGCCGACATGTTGAAAAGAAAGAACAGTCACAATGTTGATGATGATGCTAGTCGTGTGGCGCGAGAGGCTGAAGAAGCCGAACGCAAGCAGAAGGAAGCCAACGATCTCCTTAAGAGCAGGAAGACTCTCTTCCCTGCATGGACTCAGGAGCGAATGATCAAAGAGGCCATAGATACTCCCAGCATCCTATGGCTCGAGCCGGTGATTTCGTTCGACTGCGTTAATTCTATCGATTTGCAGTTCGACATGCCGTTGACTCGAAAGGCGTTTATCTTCCACGCCTTCTCAAATATCTTTGAAGTCCCTCATCCGAACGCTGAGCTTGACAGGGAGCTCATCGACTTCTATCTGAAGGCTGCTCGTCCTCAGTATCTAACTTGGAGCGCCCAGAAGATAGTGAACGTTCGGGTACTGAAACCTTACACCGAAGGTAGATTCATAAACGTTCGGTTCAAGGTGATTCGGGGATCTGCAAGAACTGCACATCATATCTCCCTGGCGGATCTACCGAACTTAAATCCTCATGATTGGATTGTTCTCATAACATCCTCTTGACAAATGAAGCTGAATATGGTCCAATCATAGACCATCTCAAGAGGATGATTGTGTGTTATATCATGGAGGTTGCCCTTATGGATCAGGAAGTTGCCACTGTCTTCAAGAAGAAACCAAAGATAGCTCCTGTGGGATCGGCCAGTGATCTCAATCAGATGAAGATGGGCAAGATCGACCCGAGACGCAATTCAGTTATGTTCACTAGAGCAGAAGGACAGAAATGTCTCTTTGCTTTAGCTGACAAACATCTATACACCACTGCTTGTCTAGAGCATGTGTTGTCGATCATCCAAAGGTGCAGAGAGAATACAGCGGATCATGTTAAGTATTTCAATGACATGATCCAGTGGTACATCAGGTTTAGGCAGACGATTCTGGCTCTTATCTCTCGTATGTTTAACACCGTGAAGAAGAAGGTACCTGGCTCCGCTGCTGGCCCAAGTAACAAGTGAAGGTCTCGCTCCAATTGACGCAAAGGGGGAGATTGTTGGGTTGAAGTTTTGATTAAGTGTTGCGTCTTTGGGCTCGGTCATTTATTTACTTTATTTATATTCCGGTTTGGGCCTGTCCAACCGAGAGCCCATTATGTTTAATATATAAGTATATGCTTGCATGCATATTAGGTTAACAATCATTCTAGAGCGTAACGATAGTTTTACAGATTTCTTTGATCGTTCTTGTAACCTACCAATCCTCTACAGTTGATGTTCTTAATCGAGCTCTTCTGAGGATTTTGTTTAATCATTCGACACGTTTGATTCACTCTTGTCTCGTTCTTATTTTCGTGCTCTTACAGTTTTATATTTACTTACTTGTTTAAGATCTAATCGATCTTCATAGATTAAAGGTTTTAAATCTCATCACTTGGAGAGATTTCACATACAGAGAGATATTTGGGAGAGATTTCACATACTTAGAGAGATTTGACATTCTTGGAGAGATTTCACATACAGAGAGATATTTGGGAGAGATTTCACATACTTAGAGAGATTTGGGAGAGATTTGACCTTCTTGGAGAGATTTCTCATACAAAGAGATAGAGTGAAAACGATTGAGAGCGGTTTCGTGTGTGATGAATGTGAGTGTCTGGCTTCGCAATGCAAGGTCCGTAAGCCTCGTTAAGCCTTGTTTAAGGATCTTGCATACTCCCGATGAGTATGCAACATTGTTTTATCGGTTTGGCTCGCCACGTACCACAGTTTTAGGTTAAGGAGATCTAGATGTACGCACTTTTTGATTTATGATCTCTCATTAGAATAGAGAGTTGTTTAGAAATTACATAACGTAAACTCTAGTACCTACGGGCAAATTGAGTTGACCGGTTTGACTTGTTGACTTTATTTGACTTTGAATTGACCAGAATTTGACGGTTGTCACATTTGGGGATAAATCTTATCTAAGAAGAGTGGGTGAAGTACAAGAGGTGGAGTGTTGACTTTTCTTTAGTTTATGACACAAGCAACCACCCACACCCACTCCTTGACCAGCCACACTCCTTCCACCATTCCTAGGTCATGTCAAAGTACTTTATCATGATTTCCAGCAATTTCCCATGTTCTTAGAGATGGAACATCGATCCTCTCTCCTCACACTTCATTCATTCTCTTATTTTCCACCAAAAGATCAAACACTTTTCTCTCAAACTTTTCACACTATTTCGAGACTCCAAGGCTGATCATCAATCTTTATCATACTCTTGGTAAGTATAATTCATCCTCCTTGTGATTATTACAATTTATTCTACTCAAATCATCGATTGCTTACAAAACTCCATCAATTTGATCTTAGATTCTCGAAAATCTTCAAGGCATCTTCAAATGTCTTGAGTTGAACACTTCCTTTCTCCAACATTCATCTACTGAAATCACCTAAGGTGAGTTCATACCCCTACATTTTCATGTTTTCTCAACTTTTTAGGGGGGAATACAAGTTAAAACACCAAGAAGATAACTAAAATTTTCTAACAGCTTTCATTAGAAAAGTTGGACTCCATTCACGAACTGTTTTGGACAACTTAAACATTTTAGTTTTCAAAACTGTTTTAGGTTCAAGTAGTTCTAGTTCTTAGATTTAAAATGACTACTTCTCCATATGATTTTGCTACGATTTATGGTGATTTTTACAAAACTGCCTATCATTTCAAACACCAATCCGGACCAGTCTGTGATTATGGACTTTTTCACTCAACTTGGAGGTCATTAAAAATCATGATAAAAATTATGAATAAACTAGACACATTTTAGGAACTCTCAGAATTTCCAGATTCAGTTTTCGACTTCGTATGATTTTTCTATGATCTTTCTAAAATAGTGCAGAAAAGTTAAAAACTAGTGAACAGCTTATAACTTTCAATACACTTTGTAACATGTTGAGCAAAGTGTTAAATCTTTGATGACTTCATATTATACATGTGTTTATTGTTGTGGTATAATTATATAACAGAAAATACTCACTGAATTGTAAGAATCATCCATCATTACCATTAGTACAAAATAAAACAAGATAAAAATAGTTATATTTTGCTATACATTCGACTTACATAGAAAAGGGTTCTTATACACCACAAACAAACATACTAAACTATAATAGGTATAGTTAGGTTGCTTATACATTTCAAACATCTTGATAAACTATAATAGGTATAGTTTATGTTCATTTACATTACAAAAGGTTTTCATACGAAAAGGGGTACAAATACAAAGTACCGGTTTTATACGAAGAGGGGTACAAATACAAAGTACTGGCTGTATACAAAAGGAGGTACAAATACAAAGTAACAGGTTTTCATACGAAAAGGGGTACAAATACAAAGTACCGGTTTTATACGAAAAGGGGTACAAATACAAAGTACCGGTTTTAAACAAAAGGGGTACAAATACAAAGTACCAGTTTTATACAAAAAGGGATACAAATACAAAGTACCAGGTTCACATGAAATAGTTTTCATGATATTAAAACTATATTTCATCTAGAATTGTTAGACTTCAGCTATAATTGCTAATTGTATATGCTAGAGCTATATAAGAATCTAGTCACAATCGACTTAGAATTGGTGGGCCCGCCTTATCTCCTGTTCCTTGTTTGGTTGTGGACCTGGGGCAGACCCATTATATTCAACGGTTTATTTAATTTAATTTTTACATAATTTATATACGCTGAGTGATTATAGAAGGAATCTATGGGTCTTTCTAGGATTCATTATCGCATAACATAGAAGCATTCATTTCATACATAATAAGGAAAATATCGGATTTTATGGAAACATACTTTGTTACTTTTACAAGGAAAACGGTTTCATTCTAAAACAAAACTCTTATGAACTCACCAACTTAATTGTTGACAATTTTTCAAAACTACTTGTATTCTCAGGAAATCAGTGAAACAGGAAAACCAACAGCATTTTGAGGATGGGACTATAAATCGTCAAACATTTCATTTTCTCATCATAATGTAATTGATTTTGAAACATGTAAACTTGCTATGATGTAACTTTCTCAATTATATTTATGATGGTTGTATTTACTTTGAGCACTATTATACTCGTTGTTGTGATACTATACATGAAGTCCTCCACCCCGAACTGCCCGTAAATATCAGTACGTGTTTCTAACATCGACGTTTAAATTCTAAATTTCTTTTATTTGCTAAATCAAGCATCGATTAAAGTATATCGACCATGAATCTCGAGAACACGGTAAAACTCAAATAAGTCTTATCACATATATAAAAACACAGGGTTTTTACTAGTGAGTCTATGATGGCTATTGTAAACATTATGGTCATATATCATTAAGATTTTATGGACTTAGAATGCGTGATTCCGCCTCATTCCCTGTTCCTTGTTTGGTTGTGGGCATAAGGCGGGGTCACCCATCCGAATGCCCTTGCAATCTTAATGATATCCGACTAGTTTACACCAAGCGGTTATAAAGGAACTGGTAGGATTTATAGTACAAATTTCGTCACAATTTGTGAAACATTCGTAATGACAGAACTCGCTAACTACGTTATAAAGTATTCATAGTGGTAATGCCAAGGATTAAATAGGGAGCATAAACAGTAAGAAATTCCAAGGTCATCATGTCACATCAGGCGGGTTGTTCCTCACCATAATCAATTTCTTGTACTACGAAAAGTTTCCCCAATCATTCCTCCAAATTCTTGAATCACCAATCAAAATGCAAATTTCGGGACAAAATTCCCTCTAACAGGGGGATGATGTGACAACCGTCAATTTCTGGTCAAGTCAAAGTCAACTAAAGTTAACAAGTCAAACCAGTCAACTCAATAAACCCTTGTTTACTAGGGTTTATGCTATGTTATTTCCGTATAACTCGTTATTCTAACGGAAAATAATCAATTGAAAAGTTTGTATACTTAGATTTCATTAACCTAAAACGGCATTAAGTAATGAACCAAACCGATAAAACAATGTTACATACTCATCGGGAGTGTGTAAGATCCTTAAACATGGCATAACGGCGCTTACGGACCTTGCATTGCGGAGCCAAACACTCACAAATTTCACACACGAAACCTCTCTCAATCGTTTTCACTCTATCTCTCTTTATCTATAATCTCTCTCAAATCTCTCCACGTATGTCAAAACTCTCCCAAATCTCTCCAAGAATGAGGAATGTCTCCCAAATCTCTCCAAGAATGAGGAAACTTTCCCAAATCTCTCTCCTTATGAGAAATCTCTCCAAGTATGTGAAATCTCTCCCAAATCTCTCCACACATGTCAAATCTCTCGCAAATCTCTCCTTGTATGAGACAAATCTCTCCAATAATGAGGAATCTCTCCGAAATATCTGTCCATATGAGAAATCTCTCCATGTATGTGAAATCTATCCCAAATCTCTCCACGTATGTCAAATCTCTCCCAAATCTCTTCTTGTATGAGAAATCTCTCCAAAATGTGAAATCTCTCCCAAATCTCTCTCAAAAGTTCCTTAAACTTTTTGTAGTTTTTCGGGACATCCTGACCCTTAACCAGGTCAAAACCCGCTTAAAACGGGGTAAAAACGGATAAAATAGACTTAAGGACCCGAAACCGCTCTTAAGGAGTCGAACCCTCTTAAGGACCCGAAACCCCTCTTAGGAACTGAACTTGTCAAAAGCGAAGGCATCAGAAGCGAACTTGTCAGAAGCGAAGGCATCAGAGAGACTGAACCCTCACAGGAGCCAAAGGTCCCTTCGGACCGAACCTCAGCCTAGGACTGAGAGGCCTCGCAGGAAGCTCTTTTTCACCCGGTTTTCGACTAGTTTTGCGTTTTAGGCCCGTTTTTAATTGTTTTAACGCGGGATTTTCACCCAAAATTTATTTTAACATATAAGGGCCCATATTTGTTAATTAATCACGTTTTTGGGGATAAATCTTATCCAAGAAGAGTGGGTGAAGTATAAGAGGTGGAGTGTTGACTTTTCTTTAGTTTATGACACAAGCAACCACCCACACCCACTCCATGACCATCCACACTCCTTCCACCATACGTAGGTCATGTCAAAGTACTTTATCATGATTTCCAGCGATTTCCCACATTCTTAGAGATGGAACATCCATCCTCTCTCCTCACACTTCATTCATTCTCTTATTTTCTACCAAAAGATCAAACACTTTTCTCTCAAACTTTTCTCTCTATTTCGAGACTCCAAGGCTGATCATCAAGCTTTATCTTACTCTTGGTAAGTATAATTCATCCTCCTTGTGATTATTACACTTCATTCTACTCAAATCATCGATTGCTTACACAAACTCCATCACTTTGATCTTAGATTCTCGAAAATCTTCAAGGCATCTTCAAGTGTCTTGAGTTGAACACTTCCTTTCTCCAACATTCATCTACTGAAATCACCTAAGGTGAGTTCATACCCCTACATTTTGATGTTTTCTCAAATTTTTAGGGGGGGGGGGGGGGGGAATACAAGTTAAAACACCAAGAACATAACTAAACTTTTCTAACAGCTTTCATCAGAAAAGTTGGACTCCATTCACGAACTGTTTTGGACAACTTAAACATTTTAGTTTTCAAAACTGTTTTAGGCTCAAGTAGTTCCAGTTCTTAGATTTAAAATGACTACTTCTCCATACGATTTTGCTAGGCTTTATGGTGATTTTTACAAAACTGCCTATCATTTCAAACACCAATCCGGACCAGTCTGCGATTATGGACTTTTTCACTCAACTTGGAGGTCATTAAATATCATGATAAAAATTATGAATAAACTAGACACATTTTAGGAACTCTCAGAATTTCTGGATTCAGTTTTCGACTTCGTATGATTTTTCTATGATCTTTCTAAAACAGTGCAGAAAAGTTAAAAACTAGTGAACAGCTTATAACTTTCAATACACTTTGTAACATGTTGAGCAAAGTGTTAAATCTTTGATGACTTCATATTATACATGTGTTTATTGTTGTGGTATAATTATATAACAGAAAATACTCACTGAATTGTAAGAATCATCCATCATTACCATTAGTACAAAACAAAACAAGATAAACATAGTTATGTTTTGCTATACATTCGACTTACATAGAAAAGGGTTCTTATACACCACAAACAAACATACTAAACTATAATAGGTATAGTTAGGTTGCTTATACATTTCAAACATCTTGATAAACTATAATAGGTATAGTTTATGTTCATTTACATTACAAAAGGTTTTCATACGAAAAGGGGTACAAATACAAAGTACCGGTTTTATACGAAGAGGGGTACAAATACAAAGTACTGGCTGTATACAAAAGGAGGTACAAATACAAAGTAACAGGTTTTCATACGAAAAGGGGTACAAATACAAAGTAACGGTTTTATACGAAAAGGGGTACAAATACAAAGTACCGGTTTTATACAAAAGGGGTACAAATACAAAGTACCGGTTTTATACAAAAAGGGGTACAAATACAAAGTACCAGGTTCACCTGAAATAGTTTTCATGATATTAAGACTATATTTCATCTAGAATTGTTAGACTTCAGCTATAATTGCTAATTGTATATGCTAGAGCTATATAAGAATCTAGTCACAATCGACTTAGAATTGGTGGGCCCGCCTTATCTCCTGTTCCTTGTTTGGTTATGGACCTAGGGCAGACCCATTATATTCAACGATTTATTTAATTTAATTTTTATATAATTTATATACGCTGAGTGGTTATAGAAGGAATCTATGGGTCTTTCTAGGATTCATTATCGCATAACATAGAAGCATTCATTTCATACATAATAAGGAATATATCGGATTTTCTGGAAACATACTTTGTTACTTTTACAAGGAAAACGGTTTCATTCTAAAACAAAACTCTTATGAACTCACCAACTTAATTGTTGACACTTTTTTCAAAACTACTTATATTCTCAGGAAATCAGTGAAACAGGAAAACCAACAGCATTTTTAGGATGGGACTATAAATCGTCAAACATTTCATTTTCTCATCATAATGTAATTGATTTTGAAACATGTAAACTTGCTATGATGTAACTTTCTCAATTATATTTATGATGGTTGTATTTACTTTGAGCACTATTATACTCGTTGTTGTGATACTATACATGAAGTCCTCCACCCCCGAACGTTTCCGCCATCCTTGGTTTGGGGGTGTGACAAATACACTATAAAACTAGGCAGTGGAAAAATTGAAATAAGGATATACGTAAGTGTACATGCATCCTATGGATCTATGGTTCATGCTAATTACATCAACCCTAGAAAACTAAAACATAAGTAAGAAAACATACCTCTTATGTAGCCCTTGATCTCCATGCTTGAGATCTTGAACCTCCATGAAGTTGCTTAGATGAAAGGATCCAAACAGAATCCTTATAATGGTATCACACCCAATGACACCAAAGAGTGGAATAAAAATAACTAGGAGAAGGGTCAATTTCAAAAACCCAAAGGGGTTAGAAATCGTCCCTAAGAGGGGGAGGAAAAAGGGTTGGCGAATACTTCAAGCCAAGGTGCAAGGAGGAATGAAATCCCTAAGGCCATATTTATAGCCTTGGATGACTCCTAGGGTTTAGTACTCCTTCCCATGTGGGATGGAGGCCTAACCACGAAATTTCACTCATTTCCCATGTGGGATGGAGTGATTTTCATCCAACCCTAATTCCATAAGGGTTCTGGAACATCCCTGATTAACCAACTATCGATTAATAAGCATTCAACCCTTTAATTAATTAAACTGTTAATTAATTCCCAAAATATATTTCCAATTAGTTTCTAATTAATTATTAACCATAATAATTAATAAACTAATTTCTCCTTTATTTATTCTACTCAATTTGGGTCTCGAGGGCACCCCAAAAGGACCCTGCTATTATTAGAAATATTATTAATAGTTAGTGACCTTGGACACTATTCCAACAAGATTAACCTGTAAGGGCGTTACTTTTCTTGGGGTCCCAAGCAGCATACCTCATTTGAGACTCTTTGCCAGAGGTTGTGTGAATCCCCGGTGTCAGCTCTTCCTGAGGGAATGGAGGACTTTGTAGTTTATTATGATGCATCTATATCCGATTTGGGTGCGGTGCTAATGCAGAGAGGACACGTGATAGCTTATGCATCGAGGCAGTTGAAGCCTCATGAGATGAGATATCCCACCTATGATCTAGAGTTGGGGGCGGTGGTGTTCGCCCTCAAGATCTGGCGCCACTACTTGTATGGGATTCGGTGTACCATATACATGGACTACAAGAGCCTAAAGTATCTCATGTATCACCCCAACCTAACTATGTGGCACAGGAGATAGTTCGATGTGGTGAAAGACTATGACTGTGAGATCTTGTATAATCCGGGCAAGGCTAACATGGTGGCCGATGCCCTGAGCCGTAGAGCGGAGAGTGCCCAGATTTGAGATGTGTATGAGGATGACAGTGATGACTCCAGCCTTGGATACCATTCCAGAAGCCCAGGAGGAGGCCGTGAAACCAGAGAACCCCAAGAGGGAGCGAGTGATTAGGCAGGTGTCCAATTTTTTGATGGATAGCTAAGGACTTATGACTTTTCGGGGATGGATTTCGGTGCCCTATACGAGTAGAGCTCGGCGTATACTGATGGAGGAGGCACATAGATCGAGGTTCTCGATCCATCCCAGGGCTACTAAGATGTATTTAGACCTGAAGAGAGACTATTGGTGGCCCTGTATGAAGAGGGATGTTGCTTGGGTAGTTAAGAGGTGCTTGACCTGCCACCAGTTCAAGGCAGACCACCAGCGTCCACATGGTCCATTGCAGCCTCTTGAGATTCCTTAGTGGAAGTGGGAACGGATCTCGATGGACTTGATCACCCAGTTGTCGAGGACTGCACGAGGAGTTAACGCGATTTGGGTGATTGTGGACCGACTGACAAAGAGTGCTCACTTCCTTGCTATTAGTGAGAGCTCTTATGCGGAGAGATTGGCTGAGATCTATGTGAGAGAAGTGTTAGCGCGTCATGGTGTGTCGGTCTCGATAGTGTCGGACTGAGATATGCAGTTTACTTCCAGGTTTTGGAAGAAGTTTCATGAGGTGTAGGGCACGTGCTTGCATTTTAGTACGACATACCACCCAGAAATGGATGGGCAGAGCAAGCGGACGATTCAGACGCTTGAGGATATGTTGCGGCCATGTGTCAAGGACTTTGGAGGAAGTTGGGACACCTACATACCACTGGTTGAGTTTTCCTACAACAATAGCTATCATTTGAGTATTGGTACGCCTCCCTTTGAGCTTCTGTATGGGAAAAGGTGTCGTACTCCCATTTGTTGGTGAGAAGTGGGACAGAGAGTGATGGGTGGCACGAAGATAGTGCTGAAAATGACCGAGCAGATTCAGCAAGTCAGAAAAAGGTTACTGACAGCACCGAGTCGCCAGAAGAGTTATGCAGACAAGCGACGGTCCGAGCTAGAATTTCATGTTGGAGATTTTGTGATCCTGAAGGTATCCCCATGGAAAAGGGTGATCTGATTCAGGAATCGGGGTAAGTTGGGACCCCGATACATCGGTCCTTTCATAGTGACCGCCAGAGTGGGAAGGGTAGCATACTAGTTGGAGCTACCTGCGGAGTTGAGCCAGATACATAACACCTTCCACGTGTCCCAATTGAGGAAGTGTGTGGCCGATGAGACGGCAAAAGTACCACTGGAGGACATTCAGGTAGATGCGAACCTGAACTATATTGAGAGGCCGATCGCGATCCTAGATCGAAGGGTGAAGGTTTTGAGGAACAAGGAAGTGCCCCTAGTTCAGGTCTAGTGGCAACATCGGAGGGGGTCCAAGTTGACTTGGGAGCCAGAGTCGGAAATGTGGGAGTAGCATCTTGAGCTATTTGTTGAGCATGACTTCGAGGGCGAAGTCTGATTCTAGTAGGGGAGAATTGTAACATCCGGATTCTCAGGTATATTATTTTATCATTTAATTTGATATTTCTGGAGTCACTCGACGAGTTGGTGCCTCAACTCGTCGAGTAGAGTCACAACTGGTGACGTGGATTAATGAATGGACTCGACGAGTCTGTAAGGCGACTCGTCGAATCAGCGCTGCTAAAGGAAACCCTAATTTCTCAGGCATGTGGCCTATTTAAAGGCACTTATAGCCTCCTTTTTCGGCGACTTTCCCCAGAGAGAGACCCTAAACGATCTTTGAGGTTATATATATATATATATATATATATATATATATATATATATATATATATATATATAGAGAGAGAGAGAGAGAGGGGGGAGAGAGAGAGAGAGAGCTAACCTTGAGCAATTCGGCCTATCTTTGCAAGGAAATGAGAAGGTTTTTAAGCAAGGAACAAAAGAAGGTTGTTAGATCTGTCAATATTCATCCAAGGGCTTCTGTTAGAGGTTTCAAGTTTGGACCTTTCACTCTTGTTTGAGTAGATCTCTCATTTTGAAGACTAGGGCTTCTTTTCTTTATATTTTGGGAATTTGAGGATTTGGGGTTCATGAGTAGGCTTGAACTCCAGATCTGGACCTTTGGAGGTCCCAAGCATCTAAAGGTTCTTGCTATATTCAACCTTGGGGAAATTTATGAGTGGAAAACCCATTTAGATCATGTTCTTGACATTTCATGCCCAAAATGCCATGCATGGACGTAAAGTCTATGACTTTACGTGATAAATGAGCCCTAAGAGTGTGGATCTGGAGTTTGGGGAAATATCCTGCCTTAAAATCGTCTAAATGCATGTTGAGTCTGAATGGACTCGCCGAGTTGATGAGCCGACTCGACGAGTAGAATAGGGTTGTCCCGATTAGTTGGATCATGTGAGAGCTCGGCGAGTTAGGGGCTAACTCGACGAGCCGTACCTTCATGAGATGGTCGAGAATCGACGAGACTCGACGAGTCGCATGAGTGCACTTAGCAAGTCTGGTCAATTTCATACTGTTGACTAGAGTTTGACTTCTGTTGACTTTAAGGTTTGGTCAAAATGAGTAATGGAGATCAGGGAAGGGAAAAATGGTCTTTTACCCATTTATAGGACTAAGAGTGTAAGAGAGATCAATGAATAGTGTATTCGAGTGTGAGGAGAGTATTAATTAGAGATATTATCCTTGTGATAGGCGGAGACTAGATCGAGGATTCCGAGCACGAGATTTTACTAGCTAGCTTATGAGGTGAGTCTTCTCACTATACTTTACCTAGTATGGTATTTATGCGTGACCAGAGGGTCTTATGTGTTTACTTGAGTTATGCATGTTATGTGATACTTAGACCATACCGGAGGGTCCAACGAACTATGAGGCCGGAGGGTCCTCACTTCGACCGAACCAGAGGGTCCAACGAGCTATGGGATTGGAGGGTCCCACTGAGACACATTGACCGGAGGGTCTTCTAGAGCTATAGCCTTAAGTGGCTAAATTTTTGTGCGTGGTATTTTGGGGAACTTACTAACCTTTATGCTTACCGTGTTATGAGTTATGTGTTTCAGGTACTTCCGAGGATCGCGGGAAGGCACCGATGTGATTGTACACACCTATTCAAGATTATGTTAAGGATTCTGGGATTTGACTTTTGTTGTAGATTTTTTTTGACATTGAGACACTTATGATTTTTATGAAATATAATATATTAGTTATATGTGTTTTAAAAATGAAAATTGGGTTTGAAAAATTACGTCGTTACACAAATCCTAATGTTGCGGTCGTAGTAGTTGTGATCGTGGCTTTGTGTCATTCGTCTTTGTGACAAACCCATCTTCTTGGTGAAGAGAAACCCTCTTTTCTTAGTGAAAGGAACAATTGGGAGAATTTATGTGTTATTTACTTTCTGTTGATTGTTTTGCTAAGATTAGCTTTATGCTTCTTATTCATACTTGAAGTGTATCCAATCATCACAAACCTTCAATTCGTATTAGAGCAGGTTTGTGATACACTCAAGTTATCATGTTGATTTCAATCAATTCCAAATCCTTTGGTCTCAACAAAATTCCTCCGTTCGATGAACACAACTTCGCCATGTGCAAAACCAAGGCCATGGTGGTTCTTACAACAATTGACTATGAGATGAAAAATATTGTTGTAAAAGGTCCCCATGTTCCTATGTACCAACCCATGGTAAACAACGCTCCTGTTGCCCCCCTGAAGCAAAAGCCAGCAACGAGTTTTGATGATGATGACAAGACACTGTCCAGTCTTGATGTGAAATTCAGGGCCTCTATTGGAAATTCTCTTCCATACCACATGCATCATCTCGTACAGAATTGTGAATCAACCCAAGAGATGATGGACATGCTGATAGTGTCTTATGAAGGCACTATGGAAGTTCAGGCTACAACCATCAATAATCTTAATTGGATATACGAGCATTTCTTTGGTCAACAAGGTGAGTCTTTTACCCAAAAGATCAATAGCTTTAAGTGTTTAGTTAATGATATGTACGGGCTGGGAATCATCAAGCACTCATCATAGTTGGTTCTAAAGTTTCTCGATTCTCTTGGGAAAAGTTGGGAGCATCACGCTTATGTTCTTAAGAATGTTGAGAAGATTGATTCCATGGATCTGAATTCTTTATTCGGTAATCTACAAAATTATGAAGAGACCAAAACTCTTCGTAAGGAAATCATGAAGGACTCAAGAAAAGAAAATTTTGTTGCACTGGTGTCTCGAAAGGAAGCAAGGAAATCCATCAGCGACTCAGATTATTTGGACCAGGGTGAAGAAATTGATGAATATCTCACCGATGAGCTTGTTGTCAGCGATGCACTTATCGTCAAGCGTTACGAAGAAAGCAGAGCAAACAAGGTTAGAAGAGCTCAATTCAGAGGAAGCAGCTCAATGAAAATATCCTCTTCAGAGAAGAAAAGATTAGGTAATTGCTTTAATTGTGGGAGCCCTGACCATTTTTCTAGGTAATGCAAGGAAAAGAAAGAAGCCCAGAGTCCTGAGAATTATGAAGTTTTGTACAAGAAGCTAGTGGCCCATATGAAAAAGAAAACATCTCTCTGCCAAAAGCCTTCATTTCAAAGCAAGAGGGTGATGAAGAATGGGTGGATAAAAAACAGACATCAGAAGATGAGAGGCTGAATGTTAAGGGTCTCATGGCACTTGCAAATTGTTCCCCTAATGACATTTGTGACACTGATGATTCTCACGCTAGTAAAGGATCAAGTCCAAATCTAGGTCAAACTTGGTACCTAGACAATGGAAATTCTAGACACTTGACTGGTTACAAATCACTCCTAAAAAAATTACAGAGAAGGATGGTCCAATGGTGACTTTCGGTGAAAATAATTGAAGTGCTGTAATAGGTGTTGGAACTTTTGATTGTAGGACAATTAAGCTGAAGGATATGTTCTACGTAGAAGGACTGAAAGGCAACTTCATCTCCATCAGTCAACTTTGTGACGCTGGTTACAAAGTTCTTTTCAACCATCATGGGGGAAAAGTCTTTGATTCTAAAAAAAAAATTGTGCTTTCAGCTCTCAAATAGAATGATATTTATATGGTTTGATTTGTTGATTTCGACATTGATACTTTGTTTTTATTTTTTTATGCTTTGCTACTTTTTAAAACTTTGAACATAAGTTGCAACACTTTTAATTTATTTTTGGTTTGTTTGCATTAAAAAAAGTTCTTTTCTTTACCAATGAATTATACATTGTGAATACACTTTCTTTTTCTACTAACATTTCCTACATGATCTTCCGTATCAATAGTGATCTTATTTGATTGATCTACCTTGCATGAATATACGTGTTACGTATTGAATGCACCACCATCCTTGTGAGAGCCAGTTGACACTGACTCTACATCTTTTCTTCAGCAACAACTACCCTCTCACTGACGTTGATGCACATGCTGATTGACATGTTGCTTTATGATGATGAGATCAGATGGGGGATAACTATGCCACCAAGTGTTCTTCTAGACACATATCTCCTCTGTCTTGAATAACCTATTTTTGTTTCAATGGGATAAGATGAGGTTAGGTGATCTGGAACGACTTATTTCCATAGACGCTGTCACTACAACTTCACCACCTCAAAGATCCAAAGGCGTCTTCAACAATACAATGATCCCACGTTCTCCTCCTTCACGGATCTCAATGTATGGAACCTTCGAGTTTTGTTTTGGTGGCTCCCATAAATCGAAGGTTACAAAGACTAGATCCCTCTAACTCGTTGGGTAAAAAGACTGGTTCATGATCTTCTTTTGTTCTTGGTCAACATGAAGCTTGGAATCAATCTGCAAAACCTCAACGATTAAAGGCATTCTCTCTCCTGGTTACTATGAATTGTGTGATATGGTTGATCTTGTTTGTTCTCTTTTATAGCTGAAATATCAAGTGGTAGATATCTCGGAAAATGGAAATGCATTAATGACCATTCAATTCCAAGGATTTGATGGAACAAGTCTTTATCACCTTTCTGAAAAAGTTGCACATATTTCCCTATTTCAACTATTTTCTTATTTGACTAATTCTTTTATTCTTATCTTGTACCATTTTTATAAAAACGAATCTAATTTTGGAAATTTTGAGCCTAGCATGCAACTTTTGACACACCATCATCCGTAGAAGCATGTTGCTGTATATGACAAACTATCTCTAAGTTTCTCACCAGCGACACCATCTGTTGAGAACATTGAGTCACCCTCTCATGTTGGTTTCTTAGCATTGTCTAAACTCTCAAAGTGAGATCGCATGATCCAAATAAAAAATTTTGCTAAAAAGTCTAGGGTGTTTATTTTTAATTTGATCATATTTACCTGACCCTGTCCCTGGAAGCATGATTGTCGTATGCATCATGTCTCATGTTCTGCTAAAACGTTGAGCATAATTGTAACATCCAGTTTCGAATCGATTCATTACTTAGGGTTGTGACCCGAATATCAGTTATCATAAAGATTCGGGCCTCATGGGGGGAGAGAGAGAGAGAGAGATAGAGAGAGAGGGAGAGATTTAGACCCTTCTTGGATGTGGGTATTATGGGTTAAGTGATCCAGAAGTTCGGTTCGTGTTTCGGAGCCCAAGGGGTATATCGGTAAAGTGTCAATTTGGGCTTTTGTTGAATTTTGGATTTTAGTTCGGAAATTTTTAAGGCAAGGATGAGTTGATACAATTACAGAGCTTCTTTTCGCCTTTCTGTGGATATAAGGATCATCAAAATCAGACTTAGAACAAAGAAGATATGGCATTCGGAAGATTGAAGGATTATGGGGCTATCCTAGTACGTGGGGCGTACTTCGGGAGTATGCAGAGCGTACAATTCAAGGGAGTCGCGGGTGCTCCTTGGAGTATGTTGGGTGTACCATAGTTACGCATGGAGTACTCCAGTCGTACCAAACCCTAATTTACGGTCTTAGACACTATTTAAGCTCCTTAACTCACCACCAAACCCTATTATCTTCATCCTCCATCCCTTTAAACTCTGGAAACGAAACCCTAGTCCCCATTTGAGTGGTTTTTGAGCTTTTGGAGGTATTTCATGCATTTTGGTGTTCATAGAAAAATAAGGAGCTTCTTGGAGAAGTATGGGATTGCTTGAAGCTTTTCGATCCAAGCTTGTTTCATCTTGATCTACCTTCTAGAGGTATAAAGTTTCTAACTTTATGGATCTTGGTGTGAGATCTAGTTTAAGGAATGTTTTGGGTTCATTTTGGTCCTTAGAGTCACCCAGGTGAGTATGAGCTACTCCATGAGCTTAGAAAGTCGAATCTTCGCATTTGTGAGGTCCTTAGTTCATAAAAATGTCATCTTGATGAGTTGTGTTGGACCATGCATGAGCTTGGGGTGCTTATTATGGACTCTATTAAGGTTTTGCTCCCATTAAACCATAAAAATGGGTAAAGTTGCCAACTTTACATGTCAAGACATCTCATTAGGGTCATATATGAGTTTGGAAGTCATTGTCGTAACCATTAAGAGCTTAATGTTTATTTTTGGGTTCCTGAAGAGTAAGTGGGGCGTACGTGGGGTTACACTCAGTGTAATGCTGGAATTCTGCATCAATCACTTGTACGTTGTGCTTCATGGCTGAGTACGTGAGTGTATGTCTCTGGTACGTGGGTCGTACTTCACAGAATGAATATTTTGGGCCTTGTAAGGTTTGGGCCTTGTTGGGTCATTAGAATTATGACTTTTGGCCATGGATATGCTAAGGGTGTTCTTAGAATTAGGTACATGATGGTTTTTTGGCCCAACTAGGAAGATGGGCCATATTGGGCCTTGGGATGCCTTTTAGGAAATTGGGCGTTTTGAGCAAATGGGTTGGGCCTTGGTTTTAGGCCAAGTAAGGAAAGGGTCAAATAGTCTTTTACCCTTTACGAAGTTGGATTATGAATTGGGCCTCAGATTTTGGGTTATCGGATTAATTATCAATTAAGATGGTATTTTGTCATTTGGTGCGAGGTTAACCGATTCAACGACCCTAGCAGTTAGTTGGTTATCATCGGTTTGAGGTGAGCCTTCATTCGCAGTATTCGTGGGTCGAAGGCACCAAGGCCCGTACACTAGTTTATGTTATAATGTGATGACTGTCCTTGTGATAATTGTCAGATATGCCTATATTTGTTTAATGACTCTGTGATTTATGTTATAATATTGTGTAGGAGTAGTAGGGGTGAAATAGACCCAATATCCTGTTGAAATAGACCAAATGGGATTGCAAGCACCCAAATATGCTTGATAGTATCCGGTTGAGATAGACCGAAGGGGTAGGCAAGCACCCAGATATGCTTGGCAATATCTGATTGAAATAGACCGAAGGGGCAGGATGGCACCCATATATGTTTGGCAGTATGTTTGTTTAGTATGTGATATTTTTGGGGGATCTCACTAAGCTTTTTTCTTACGATTTTTAGTCTATGTTTCAGGTAATTCCGGTACAAATGAGAAGGGCCCGGCGTGACTGCACTACATCAACCCATTTTTCCACAACCTTATGATTTGTGGGATTGTACTATGATAACTGTTTTTACATTATTATAGTTTTGCATGATTGGTAATACTAAATGGTGTTTTTAATGGTTGAATTAGAAATGAAATTTTACCTACAATTTTTGGGATGTTACATATTGGTATTAGAGCCTTGGTTTAAGGGACTCGGGCATTCTCTCGTGTGTCTGAACTCAAATAGAGGTTTTAGTGGATTTTTTGTAAAATAAATGTTTATTTTAAAGTATTTTCTAATAAACAAAAGGGGTGTGATGCGTGCAATCATCCGAGCTCAAGTAAGTGAATCCTAGAATACCCATACATGTTTGTTGCGATTATATGTTTTGAGAATTTCATGCTAGATTAGGGCTAAGGATCTGCTCTGGATTTCATGTTATGAGAGATGCCTTTATATGCATGATTGTTTGATCTTTTATAATTGCATGTTAGCATGGATTTCAGATGAATGAATAAAATAGCTTGATTAGTTAGTATGCTAGTTAGATTTTCTAATGCCCGAATGATGCTTGCTTTGTGCTTTATGGAACTCCTAGTGATGTGGGTTAGCTACTAAGTGAATATGACAAGTTACATGTTGCATGGGTTAAATAATCTCAGAGTGATGGAATTGACCCTATTTCGCAGCTCTTGTTTGAGTCTAACCGTTGTAGGGTTGAGTCTTTTACTCGAAGGATTATTTGAGCTTTGTAGCCAGTGATTGTATTCATGAAATAGTTAGCTGGCATTGGTAGGAGTTCTTCAGCAGTTGATGACGGGGTGAGGTGAGGGATCCTAGGAGAGCTTAGGAAGTGTTATTTTGTGGGTTAGTTGCGCTTTGTAGCAAGTAATTGAAGTATCAGTTTGAGAAGGTGACTTGGAGGATTCAGGATGATTCTTGAGGAAAGTATGGGTAGGTGTGGAAACTCGACTCAAGGAGAATCACAGAGAATATAGGAAGCCGGTGGGATGAGGATTATTTGGGTATGTTTTTATCATGTGTACAATTTCTTTTCAGAAATGTGTTGAGCGTGCATGGAGAAGGTGCAAGCCTTGGTTCAGGCTCTGGTGATGAGCCAATTAGTGGAAGGACTTCCAGGGTGCTGAGTTCACGATCGATTGAGGAATTGGAAGGTGTCTTCCCCACTAGTCCCTATCCCATAGGAGCCAATCTTCAATTTGCCTTGGATATCTTGCATCATGCGACAAGGAATTGCTGGAAATTGATTACACAATTTATGATGCTTATTAAGTTGGGGACTATGTTGTGGGAAGAGTTTGTGACTCGGTTCCGAGCGGAGGATGCACCAACTATCTTAGTGCAGTCGTTGGCAAGGGAGTTTGTGAGCGTTTCAGGGTGCAAGACCCTAAATGAAGGAGTTGCTAGAGCATGTAGGTGGGAGATTAATTTGGAGCACCTTGGGAAGAGGAAGGCTGACCCGTTTCAGACCGCAGTGGGCCAAGCGGCGAGGCCCAGGACTCAGGATTCGCAGTTGGGAGGCTAGCAGGGTCGGGGCGTTATACCAAGTGTGGGAGGACCCATATGGGAGGTTGTTAAGAGACAGGCTGAGGATGTTTCATTTGCGGACAGATGGGTCATTTCGGTAGGGATTGCCTCTGGAAATCTTTTTCGATAAGTTTTCGCTGCAACCAAGTAGGCCACAAGAAGGCCGAATGTCCAAAGTTGATAAAAGGAGCAGTGAGGATACCCGCTCCCACCACTTTGAGGATGACTGATGGTTGCGAGTACAGAGTGGAGGTTCCTGTGGTAAGGAGCCAAGCATTACAGTCACAGGTGGAGGAGATCTGAGTTCCACCAGTCGAAGTTGCAGGTATGTATTGCATTATCATCCTCCATTCCCTCATTATTTATGTTTGTCAAATAGGTGTGAGATGCTATGTGGGGTGTACATAAGTTTCCATCTAGAAATTAAGTTTTCTTCATGATGATCTTGAAAACATTCTTATACCATTTTGCATACCATGGACAGTGTTTAGAAGAGGATTGGGTATCCCATTTAGGAAGCCAGCAGCAGTTCTGATCGTTAATGGGATCAACAAGAATTCTAGGAATCCACAAGGTGGGCATGTCGAGTTCGATTGTAGGATATATGTGAAGGTTCCTCATGGTATAAAAGCAATAAGGAATGGTTTGATTGTGGGCATGAGATCAGTAGTTACCAAGTTCATACTTTCGTATCGTGGTCAGTAGCATATTCACATTGGAATTTCCCTAAGTGCTTAGGATATTGGGATTCATTGATGTATTGGGAATCATCACCCGGTCTTGGAATGTATAAGAGTTGGGCTTGGATAGTCAAGGAAAGCTATCCATTGGAAAGCTCAAGTTTTCGACTGCTGCTATCAGTAGGAGATGAACAATGATATCATATCACTCTTAAGTAATGGGGAGGTAGTGTTCGCATGGGTGGTCTCAGTCTTTGGGATTGGCAGAAGAAATCAAAATGGTATCTATAGGTGAACCTTGAGTACATCTATCCTTTAGCAAGTAGAAGGTTGGATTGGTGACCTATCTGTTCCAGTCAAGGAGTATAGTTCATTTTCGTAAGCTGAAGTGACTTAAGGGTCTAGAGATGAATCATGGGGAGTACTTGGGGCTATCGTGTTGGTCGAGATTCGGGATGTATTCACCAAGTTTCAGAAGATCTTTGATCGCTAAGATTAGCTAGTAATGGAATGCTAGTTCTTGTAAGCTCGGGTTGTCGATAGTTTCAATTGTACAGTCGCGAGATGGATTGAAAATCCATGAAATCTTGAGGATTGGAATGGCACAGTCGAATCCAAGTGGGGGAGAATCGTTGGTCTAAAGGATTACCCAAAGAAAGGATATTTGTGTCTCATTGCACGACAGTAATGACGCCTGGCAATATTAGAGCCTTTCTACATGTTTTTTTGTCTGATTAAGGCTTTAGGGTATGAAGTAGGACCCAAACACCTGGTTGGGATATAGTCAGATGCAGGTTCAAATCAGGATGATTTCGTTGGAATGGTAGAGGTGTGGTAAGACCATGGGTGGTAACCATGGCAAATTAGGAGTGTTGTGAGAGCATGGCAAATCTATGTTTTAGCTTGTAGTTTCCTCAAGGTAGGATTAGACCATGGTAATGCAGATTGTGAGACTGTGGGAAGGCCACAACATTCATGGAATTAAGGGAGGTTGTGGGCCGTATGTGATCGATCGTGACATAAGACTACAGTTGGACATGTAGCATTCACTTTTTGCAAATGGATTTGGTTACATCAAGTTTGATTGTTGATTATGATCGGTTGGATTAGAAGGGCTATTGGAGCCATGATGGCGGGCTAACTAGGACCACCCTTGTTAGATAAGACCCTCGTTTGGAAGTCGTGAAATGCAATTATGCAAGGTTGTTTTCCTCCTCAACCGGTTAGGAATCCGGTTTATCGGGTAATGGGTAGGTGAGTATGAGACTAGGGGGTCTTAGTTTCATCAAAAGTGTATGGTTCAGTAAGATGAGCCTGAGGTAGTGCTATTAATTGGGACTTGTAATCAGGATTGCTCTATTAGGTGGATAGATTAAGGTAATTAATGCATGGGTTAAACAATCTCAGAGTGATTGATTTATCCCTACTGTGCAGCTCTCGTTTGAGTCTAACCGTTGTGGGGATGAGTCTTTTACTCGAAGGATTATTTAAGCTTTTTTTAAGTGAAAAGTGTTGGCAGCAACGGATGGTCAGCGATTCTGTTCCTCGTGGAAGCAACAAGATAATCAAGTGTTGAAAGTATTATGATTGATTTGGAATGCAAAGTGGAGTTGATCTGATAGTGTTTTCAAAGTGGACGGTATGTCAGGGAGTTAGACAGGGTTGCAGAAATTCAGATTTCGGGCAGGGTAGCAATGGTTTTTCTTCAACGGTTAACTTTAGTAAGCTACAGATTTGTTCGCCGTAAGAGTTGAGGGACCTGCTAACGCCAGGTTTGGTTATAATTTTGGAATGTCGTTGTGGATGCAAGTGTTCTCTCAATCTGTATCGGAATGATGGATAGAGCTATTCAAGTTGCCTAGTGTAGTTGGATGATAGTAAGAGGTGATTTCAAGGACGGAATCTAATTTAAGTGGGGGAGAGTTGTAACACCCAGTTTCGAATCATTTCATTACTCGGGGCCATGACCCGAAGATCAGTGATCATAACGCTTCGATCCTTGGGGAGAGAGAGATTTAAACCCTTTTTGGATGTAGGTATTATGGGTTAGGTGATTCGAAAGTTTGGTTCATGTTTTAGAGCCCAACGGGTATATTGGTAGAGTGTCAGTCTAGGATTTTGTTGAATTTTGAACTTTATTTTAGGAAGTTTTAAGGCAGGGATTAGTTGATATAAGTGTAGAGCTTCTTGTCACCTTTCTGTGGATATAAGGATCATCAAAATCAGACTTAGAACGAAGAAGATATTGGATTCGGAAGACTAAATGATTATGGGGGCAGCCTACTACGCGGGACGTACTTGGGGAGTATGCAGGGCGTACTAGGCAAGGGAGTCATGGGATCTCCTTAGAGTACGTTCGGCGTACCATAGTTATTCATGGCGAACTCCAACCAGACCCAACCCCTAATTTAGGGTCTTTGACCCTATTTAAGCTCATTAACTCACCACCAAACCCTATTATCTTAAGCCTCCATCCCTTTAAACCCTAGAAACGAAAACCTAGTCCCCATTTGAGTAGTTTTTGAGATTTTGGTGGTATTTCATGCATTTTGGTGTTCATAAAAAAAGAAGGAGCTTCTTGGAGAAGTGTGGGATTGCTTGAAGCATTTGGATCTAGACTTGTTGCATCTACCTTCTGGAGATATAAAGTTTTTAACTTGATGACTCTTACTGTGAGATCTATTTTAAGGAATGTTTTGGGTTCATTTTGGTCCTTAGAGTCATCCATGTGAGTATGAGCTACTCCATGAGCTTAGAATGTCGGATCTTGGCATTTATGAGGTCCCTTGTTCATAAAAATGTCATCTTGATGAGTTGTGTTGGACCATGCATGAGTTTGGGTGCTTATTATGGATTATATTAAGGTTTTGGTCCCATTAAGCCAAGAAAAAGAGGTAAATTTGTCAACTTTACGTGTTAAGACAACTCATTAGGGTCATATCTGAGTATGGAAGTCATTGTCTTAACCATTAAGAGCTTAATGTTGATTTTTTGGTCCCTAACGAGTACGTTGGGCGTACGTGGGGGTGTGCACAGCGTAATGCTAGAATTCTACATCAATCACTTGTATGTTGTGCTTCATGGCTGAATACGCGAGGAGTACGACTCTAGTACGCACGGCGTACTCTGCAAAATGGACATTTTGGGCCTTGTAAGGTGTGGGCCTTGTTGGGCCATTTAACTTCTGACTTTGGGCAATGGATATGCTAAGTGTTTCCTTGGAAATAGGCCCATGATGGTTTTTGGGCCCAACTAGGAAAATGAGCCATATTGGGATATATTGGGCCTTGGAATGCCTTTTAGGAAATTGGGCTTTTTTATGAAATGGGTGGGGCCTTGGTTTTGGGCCAAGTAAGAAAAGGGTAAAATGGTGTTTTACCCTTTAGGAAGTTAGATTATGAATTGAGCCTCGGGTTTTGGGTTATCTGATTAATTATTAGTTAAGATGGCATTTTGTCAGTTGGTGTGAGGGTAATCAGTTCAACGACCCGAGCAGTTAGCTGGTTATCATCGGTTTGAGGTGAGTCTTCCTTCGCAGTATTGGTAGGTCAAAGGCACCAAGGTCGGCCCACTAGTATATGCTATAGTGTGATGATTTTCTTCGTGATAATTGTCGGATATGCCTGTATTTGCTTAATGTCTCTACGATTTTTGATATGATATTATGTGGTAGTGTTAGGTGTGAAATAGACCCTGTATCCAGTTGATATAGACCGAAGGGGTAGGCCGGTACCCAGTTATGCTTGGCAGTATGTTTGTTTAGTATGTGGTATTTTGGGGGAGCTCACTAAGTTGTGTGCTTACGGTTTTAAGTTTATGTTTTAGGTACTTCAGGTATAAATGAGAAGGGATCAGCGTGACTGCACTGCATCCACCCTTGTTTCCGCAACCTTATGATTTCCGTGATTGTACTCTGATAAGTGTTTTTACTTTATTATACTTTTGAATGATTAGTAATACTAAATGGTGTTTTTAATTGTTGAATTAAAAATGAAATTTTACCTTATAATTTTTGGGATGTTACAATTGTTGGATTAGGTGTCTAACCCCATAACTATATTTGGTATGTATTTGACCCGATTGTAGCATGGTCCTTTTAGGTTGCCTTCACACTAGTGACTAGATAGGATGACTATTGTGGAGTGAGGCTGATTTATTATTAAGAATAATAAATTAGGGCATAAATAAGAATTATTAATATATTATATGAATAATATATTAATTTGGAATCATATTATTAATTAGTATTTTAATCAGAAATTAATTTGGAATTAATTTTGGGATTAAAGGAACTGATTAAAAGTACAAGGGTTGTTTTGTAATTATTTGATAGTTGAGGCTTTGGGCCATTGGATCACCTTTATTAGGGCTAGGCTGAAAATCCGAGAAGGATCTAGGAGTTTTCGTCCAAGGGCGTAATGGAAGGAGGTCCATGGACTTGCTTAGGCCCTAAGCTAAGGGATTAGGGATTCCACCTTGAAACCCTAGCTAGCCTCAAGTATAAATAGACCCCCTAGGCTCTAGATTACATCCACCCCTTGGAGAAACTCTAGAAGAGCCTTTTTTGGAGCAAGCTACCCTTTCTCCTCTCTCTCGTATTCATCCTCTCACTCAAGTGTGTTTGTGAGCCATTAGAGGTACTACATTTGTGGTACTTGTTCTCAAGAGCAAAGGAACTTCAAGATTTAGTTGTTATTACTATATAACAAAAAAGGTATGTATTCTAATCTTTTTTTTGTGATTTTCGAAATATTAGATGCATGCTAGGGTTTCCATTTGTGTTCACTTGTTGTATGTCTAATAGTGAAAACATAGATCCAAATTAGGGTTGCATGCACACATATGATTGTTTGTATAAAACCCAACAATGGTATCGGAGCTTTTGTTTGTTGTTTTTAGTTAGATTTGATACAAAAGTATGAATCTGACAAATTAGGGTTTATGGAAAATAAACCCTAGGACTTGGATTTTCGAAATTAGGGTTTCAAAACCCTAGTTTTCGAAATTTGTTAAGGTTTCTTGAACCGTTTTCCTTTGGCCCCATATTTTCGATTTTAGGGTTGGTAAAACCTAGGGTTTTCGTAAACACCTTCCTCCCCAAGATTAGATTTCAAAATTTTAGGGATTGGGATAATGTTATATTTGGTAATTATCTTATTAATTGTTTAAATCGATAATTAAAGCTTTTGAAATATCCCTTCCCAAATTTTCGAAATCTAGGGGATAAACGGATTAGGTTAAGTTAATTATTTAATTTAATGGATAATCCTTTAAGATTTAATAATTTAAATTAATTGTTTACTTTTGGATAATTATTAAATCAAAGTTTTAATATTTAAGATTTTAACATTAAAAGGTATTAATTTTTCGAAAATTTTAAATTTGATTAAAAACCCTAGTATTTTGAAATGTTTAAAATACACCCTTATACTATTATAATATTAAAAGCTTAATACTTATATATATGTATAAGAAGAGTCATTCTTACCGTTAGTATGCCTCATTCACGAAGCTGGTCTATAAGGGGGTATAAGGAAATTGCCTATAAAATGGCGATTGAATATGTGTCCACTCTCACCCACCGCTTCCTTGACTAGTGGAGGGTCATTAGCCGAATGGGTAGGATATGCCATTAATAAGTATAATGAACAATATAATGTAACTAAATGCTTTTACAAAATTCTCAAATCTTAGTTACTTTAGGAAAAATGGGAATTTGGTGCTAATCCATGAAATTGCACATTGCACCTTGTTGGTCGTTAGTGGAGCATGTGTGGTTAACCGAAACACGAATATGGGACCAATAAAGGATGGCAATGGGTAGCTCGTAGATTATCATAGATCAATGGAGCATGTGTGGTTAACCGGCACATTGATTAGGTGATATATGTCTTCGAGAGTACCAAACTAATTTGCATGGTTGTTCACACCTTTTTTGTGATCCTCAGCATCCCAGTCACAGACTTGAAAGGCATAATCGAGATTAAACATGCCACTGAAAATTTCAATGAATCTCAAAAGATCTAAGAGTTTTAATTCATTTAAAACCTAATTTTCAATTTTTCATTTTTCATGGTGCAAATTGGTAAATCGTCATTTACCTACCTTCAAATATTCTGCAACTGGATTACGGCATCCCTCTTCCGAGTTGTAGAATATTGTGTTGGGTCCTAGCCTTAATATTTCATTTGGGTGTTATATTAAGGATTGAATCAACTAACTTGAATTTCTCCCATTTTTAGATGTCAAAATCTAACTGTGGTCTTCCCGAATCCTTTGGAAAAGCTTTCCACATGAAGATCATGTTCCATGATTGGATCATGGAAATAGAAATCGTTCTTCACTTCCTCCACCTCCTCCAATAATTCTCCCTGACCCACGTGTTCGAAGACTTGAAAAGTTCAAGGTTACTCAAGCCCTATTGGCAAGCAGAAACGAACATGGAAAGTCTATATGTGCTCATGTCTTGGAGATGAAGTTACATATTGACAAGTTGGGAAGGTTGGGTGTCGATGTCTCAAGGAAGTTGGTTGTTGATTTGGTTCTTCAATCACTTCCTAACTCATATAGTGAGTTCATTAAAGATTACTATATGATGGACCATGACATGACCCTCATTGATCTTACCTATTTGCTTATTGCAGCTGAATCAACAATGATTTGGCATACTGGTAAAGCAACTTTGACTGGTAGGTCAACCTCCCAAACTTCCATGGACATTGAAAATGGCAACATTGGAAGTCCACAAAAGTCTTCTCTTCCCAATGGAAAGGGATTGGCCATAGTCAAACCGTTTAACCGGATGGTAAAGAGAAAGGCTGAATCTGAGATTGTCCCATGTGTTGTTCCACAAGAGTCCATTCATTTCTACTACCAAGAGAATGGGCATTGGATGCAAAGCTTTCATATCTACCTGAAGGATCTTGAAGATGGGAGAGTCAAGATGTATGACTCTGCTTCAAGTAAATCCACTATCAAACTCTATTAAGTTCCTATTTATAGATTCTTAATGCATGATGTGATAAGATTGCATTTTGATGTTTTGTAGGATCGAAGAAAAAAAAGGAAGCCTAAAGGAAGAGTGAGTTGAGTCTGATCACGAAGAAATGGATTTCGATCACATGGTTCGAAGATCGGATTTTTGAGCTGTTGTTTGAGAGTTAGGATAAATTGATTAAAAATGTTTAGTAACATAGTTTTCATTTGTAATTGCATTGTAAGGACAAGTTTTTCGGCATTTTTATAAATAAAATAAATTTTGTTTTGTCTTATTTATTTACATATATCCTTTCAATGGCTTTTTTGAAAATTGATGTTTGTGTGTTTCTATTGTTAGCAATATTGAAAATGGATGTGATTCTTAGTTATGTTATTTGTGGTAGTGTTAGAAATTTACAAATAAGGAAGATTCTCATCACCCAAGTTTCAATTGGAAAGAAACTTGGAATCATGCGACTTGTATTGTATGATGAATAAGAACCTTTGTATTTAGGAAATTAAGACTAATTCATTGTTCACATAAGTATGTGAGTCAAGTGAAGGAATAAAGGATCTAGTATGCATTGTTGTGCACTAGGTCAAGTCCGCCACAAAGAAGGATAAGAGTATTCATCATGATTTGCTAAAGGTTTAGTAAATATGGTTATGCTTACAAGATTGAGTGTGATTTTGAATCGTTGAAAAGGTTTCAATGTATAGTAGAACGAATAGGAAGAATCAATTAGGCGGAAAGGTAAAATTTTCTCCAATCTAAAAAGAATGGAGAGTACTTAATTATCGTGGTTTATGATTAACCTAGTGATTGTGAAACTGTTTCACAATTGATCCTCTAAGGACACCTTAGTTCACTAGTATGGCTAAGAAGAGGTATCGGCAATTGTTGAAATGGTTAAATCAAAAGGTAAATCATACTTTGTTCCAAAATCAAGTCTTAGAGTCATACACCAAGATTGTGACTTGAGTGACATCATTTTAAGAAGGTTTATAACACTCATCAAATGTGGAGTAGAAAAGTTTCTTACTCTTGCAAGTTTGAAATTGGTAAGTTGTGATGTCTTGGATAAGCCAAAGACCAACTAAGACCGATCGTGTGTTATGGGTTTGTCTTGATAGGAACTCGCACTAACTCTTGAATATTTGTTTGTCAATGAATGTTTCTTGACAAGAGAATCTTATATGTCAAGAGGTTAGTGGGAGTCTTAATATCTTGAAAAGTTTCAATAAAAAATCAAGAATAACCTAGTTGTTCATCACTAGCACACGACTTGAGGTTTATAACCCATCATGTTAACATATTCTTGTTTCTGTGCCATTCCAGTACAGTTGACTATGCATGTGACTTCTAAGAGTTCTCAATTGATTGCATAAAGCAAAACACCTTGATTGGTGAAAGTTCATTGATCTGTATGGGTGAGCTGCTTGACTACTTGGAAGACATGGTAGGCCATTGTGTTGCTAGATGGCAAGAAATAAAGACTGAACAAGCTCAGTCCATATGAGTTTGGATTTTTCACAAACCTTGTCTGATGATTATGGTTATGACAAATTCACATGGATTGGAACACATACACCATAAAATCTAAGTGTCATAAGGTTTCTCTCCTTCATGAAAATGATTGTGGGGAAACGCTTTCACTAGGAAGATTTTAAGGAGATAGCGATTGTGTAAATTACATTCTCAAATCCGATCATGATTACGACATCCCTCTTCATGGTTCGAATTGTGAGATTTAGAAATTAGTCTGAACATTTGGAACTTATTGATATAAGTTCTGAAATAATTTAGACACACATATGAGCTTTCTAATAAAAGGTTTATAAGCTTAGATAAAGTCTTATCGAAGCATCACGTATCAGAAATTTGAACTTTGGTAAGAATACCAATAAGCATTGATTTCTAGAAGCCCAGTTGTTTTCTAAATACATGTCAAAGATAGTGGGAGCATAAGTGTTATGTAGGTAAAGATATAATTATCAAGTTAGTGGGAGCATGATTATTTTGTTGCAAGTTAGCAATATTAGTTATAGAAAACAAAAGTTTCACTTCGCAAAGTTGCAGGGGTTGAAAATTGTTTTTGCTATAATTAAGGGAGAGGAACCTGTACTTCATTTCAAAATCTAAAAGCTTAGATCAAGAAATTTTAATCAACTTTATTCAAAGGACATATATGAATGTTATGTTGAAAAGATTCAACATAAAGGAATTCTATATATAGCAATATTGTAGCAGGAGACTAGTAAAGTATCATGTCTTTATATAAGATATTATGTATCGTATCCCATACGCTTCGGGTATAGGATCGATTGCATATGCTATAATATTCAACCGTTCTATCTATTCCAAATGCCTAGGGCATTAAGAGGGAAAAGGGAATCGGAACCGGATATGACTAAAGTAAGTTAAACAAATGTCAAGGACGATCTAAGGTTCACCAAAGATTGGTCACTTATGGGCAGTTGGAAGTATAGTGTTAGATGGTGTAACACCAATAATTTAAAAACAATTTTTCGCATTTTATAAAGGCAAAATTCATTTAATATTCATAAAAACATCATTGTTTGTAATTCATTTCATAACATATAAAAACCCCAAGATCACATAATATAAAATCCCGCGTGTGTGCACTGATCAGGCCGGCGCCTTCCCGCGATCCTCACTAGTACCTGAAACAAATAACACCAACACTGTAAGCATAAAGCTTAGTGAGTTCCCCAAAATACCACATCAAACATATTAGCCACTCGAGGCTACAACTCTGTGGGTCCGTGCACCCATACTCTGTGAACCCTCAGGTTCTAACTCTGTAAACAAGCATAGCATAAATCACATAGAAGAATGCAGTGCAACACATAACATACATAGCATACAAATACTCTATCATATAACTCTGGTTACCTACTCAAGGTAAAGTATAGTGAGAAGACTCACCTCGCGTGTCTCGATATCTCACAACCCTGGGAATCCCTCGTGCCCGATTCTCCGAGCTTTAATCCTCCTATAACATTATATGTCCCTAGTTAACACTTTATATCTCTAATGTTGACTATCCCTAAGAAGTCAACACAGGTCCACTCTGGTCAACGGTCAACGGTCAACGGTCAACTTTGACCGGACTCGGCGAGTCTAGACGTCCTCACCAATTCTCTAAGATTCCCTTTCTACACGTCGAGTATCTCCCCTGACTCGACGAGTTCCTCCTGGAAGAATCGCGGGGCCACCCCGACTCAACTCACCGAGTCTGAAGAACAACTCGGCGAGTCCCAGTTCGACTCAGACCACCTGTTAACCCTCTTTAACTCGCCCTGACTCACCGATCCAACCCATAACCCGGACAGGACCATTCTAAGGCAATCTTCAAGCTACTCGCCGAGTCTGTTCATCAGACTCGGCGAGTCCATGCCATGCAACCGCTCAAACTGCTTTCTAAGGTCAGATCTGCTCCGGCAATTCATAGGTCTGGCCTTCCTAGACTGGTTCATCACGTAAAGTCCTTATTTCGGTGCTCATAATACACCCCATGACTCATAATTGACGTTTTGACCTAAGGCATAAGGATTCCAATCCAAAACCTCCATTGATTCCCGAAAAACTCAGGCATGGAACACTCTGGACTTCCAAGGGTCCCAATATAGGGTTCCAATCGTTTGGGGGACTAAGGAAACACTCGATCTAGCCACAAAAGGGTTCAATAAACCCTAAATCCATATACACATCAACATAGAAGGGAACAACTCGAAAATATTACCTGAATAACGTTGCTCTGTGTCCCCAACCCTCAGAATATGGCTTCTCCTGTTGTTCCCTTAACCAAGCCTCCTCCTCCTTGCAAAATAACACTTCCAAGATCAATAATGGTCTTCTACCTTGCTCCAGATACTCACAATCGAATTAGGGTTTCACTCAAAGGACTAGGGTGAACAATGACGGCCATAAGGCCCCTTATATATGTCCCAAACCTGGGAAGTTAGGGTTTCGCTAAACAGCACGGACTCACCGAGTCCATATCCGGACTCGCCGAGTCCAGTCGCGAACCCGCGACCAGATCCGCGATCCTACTCGGCGAGTCTGAGCTCCAACTAGCCGAGTCCCCTCTTAAAACACCCAAAATCATAAATATAACAATACCTGGAATTCCGGGCTGTTACAACTCTCCCCCACTAGGACTAGACTTCGCCCTCGAAGTCTCACTCTGAAAATAGCTCCTGATGCTACTCCCGCATCTCATGCTCCGGCTCCCAGTTCATTTCCGATCCCTTCCGGTGTTGCCACTGAACTAACACTAGAGGTATCTCCTTATTCCTCAGAACCTTGATCTTCCGATCTCTGATGGCCACTGGTCTCTCGGCATAATTCAGGCTCGCATCCACCTGAATGTCCTCTAATGGAACTACTGCCGACTCATCGGCTATACACTTTCTTAATTGCGACACATGAAAAGTGTCGTGGATCTGTCTCAATTCCGTTGGCAACTCCAAACGATAGGCCACCCGTCCTACCCTCGCAATCACACGAAAAGGCCCAATATACCGGGGCCCCAACTTGCCCCTCTTCCTGAATCGAATCACTCCTTTCCAAGGAGAGACCTTCAGGAGTACGAAGTCGCCGACCTGAAACTCAAGCTCGGACCGGCGTCTGTCTGCATAACTTTTCTGTCGGCTCTGGGCGGTCAATAACCTCCGTCTAATCTGCTGAATCTGCTTTGTCGTCTGAAGCACAATCTCTGTACTGCCCATCACTCTCTGTCCCACCTCTCCCCAACAAATGGGGGTCCGACATCTCCTACCATACAACAGCTCAAAGGGCGGCATACCGATGCTCGAATGATGGCTGTTGTTGTAGGAAAACTCCGCCAAGGGCAAATACGCATCCCAGCTACCCCCAAAATCCAACACACACGCCCGAAGCATGTCTTCGAGCGTCTGAATCGTCCGCTCACTCTGACCGTCTGTCTGGGGATGATATGCGGTACTAAAATGCAATCTAGTACCCAACTCCTCATGAAATTTCTTCCAGAATCTGGAAGTGAAACGCACATCACGATCTGAAACAATCGAGATCGGCACCCCATGCCGAGATACTACTTCTCTCACATACACCTCCGCCAATTTCTCTGCTGAAGAACTCTCACTAATGGCAAGGAAGTGAGCGCTCTTCGTCAATCTGTCTACAATCACCCAAATTGCATCAACCCCTCTGGCAATCCTTGGCAATTTGGTGATGAAATCCATAGTGATTTGTTCCCACTTCCACTCGGGAACCTCCAATGGCTGCAACTTGCCATGCGGTCTCTGGTGCTCGGCCTTAACCCTACGGCAGGTCAAGCACCTCTCGACAAACCACGCGACGTCCCTCTTCATGCAGGGCCACCAATATTCTCTCCTCAAATCCAAATACATCTTTGTAGCCCCCGGATGGATCGAGAATTTCGATCGATGTGCCTCCTCCATCAAAGTAGTACGCGTACCGCCCACAAACGGTACCCAAATCCGACCCTGGAAGGTCATCAACCCTCGAACATCCGTAACGAACTCTGAAACCAAACCAACGACCCGTTCTCTCTTCTGCATCTCCGGTTGCATAGCCTCCGATTGTGCCCCACGAATGGCATCCAGTACTGGAGCTATCATGGTCAACCTCAAACATACATTTCGTAGTGGAGTGCTCTCCCCCTTACGGCTCAACGCATCTGCTACCACATTAGCTTTGCCCGGGTGGTACACGATCTCGCAATCATAATCTTTGACCACATCCAACCACCTCCTCTGACGCATGTTTAGGTTGGGCTGGTCCATCAAGTACTTCAAACTCTTATGGTCCGTGTATATCGTGCAACGAACCCCATACAAGTAATGACGCCAAATCTTGAAGGCGAACACTACCGCCCCCAGCTCTAGATCATGCGTGGGATATCTCGCCTCGTGAGGCTTCAGCTGCCTCGATGCATATGCTATTACATGCCCTTTTTGCATCAGAACTGCACCCAACCCCGAAATAGATGCATCACAATAAACTACAAAATCCTCCATCCCTTCCGGGAGAGCTAACACCGGGGCTTCGCACAATCTTTGGCGAAGTGTCTCAAAAGAGGTCTGCTGCTCGGGGCCCCATGAGAATGCAACCCCCTTTCGGGTCAATCTAGTGAGTGGCACTGCAATTCTGGAGAAGTCCTTAATAAATCTCCGATAATACCCTGCCAACCCAAGGAAACTCCTGATCTCAGAGGGTGACTTCGGCACCTCCCAACTCATCACCGCCTCAACCTTGGCCGGATCGACCAATATCCCTTCCTGATTAACAAGATGTCCTAGGAATTGGACCTCCCGCAACCAGAAGTCACATTTGGAGAACTTTGCATAAAGCTTCTCCGATCTTAAAACCCCAAGGACCTCCCTCAAATGCTCCTCATGCTGCTCTCTAGATCTCGAATACACCAAAATATCATCGATAAATACAATCACTGACCGATCCAACATCGGTCTACATACCCTGTTCATGAGATCCATGAATACAGCCGGGGCGTTGGTGAGCCCAAAAGGCATCACCACAAACTCATAATGCCCATATCGCGTTCTGAATGTTGTCTTCTGTACGTCCTCATCCCGCACTTTCACTTGATGATATCCCGACCTCAAGTCGATCTTGGAAAACCAAGATGCTCCCTGCAACTGATCAAATAAATCGTCGATCCTCGGTAATGGGTAACGGTTCTTGACCGTCAACTTGTTCAACTCTCGGTAATCAATGCACATCCGGTGTGAACCATCTTTCTTCTTGACGAACAGAATAGGTGCTCCCCACGGCGAGCTGCTCGGCCAAATGAATCCCTTCCCCAGCAACTCCTGAAGCTGCGAGGATAACTCTTGCATCTCTGGAGGTGCAAGACGATAAGGCACCTTAGCGATAGGCGCGGCCCCCGGAATCAAATCAATACCAAACTCCACTTGCCTCACAGGAGGTACTCCCGGCAGCTCCTCGGGAAAGACATCTGGAAACTCACGCACCACTGGTACCTCCCCAACGGAACTCGGTCTCTCGGAAGTCGCTCGCGTATCCATCACATACGCCACAAAACCCTTATAGCCCTGCTGTAGACACTGCCTCGCTCTAGCGGCCGAACAAAAGGCTGATCCCGAACGCGTACCCTCGCCGTACACTGAAAGAACCCCCCCACTAGGGTCTCGTATAGTCACCAGCTGACGCTCGCAGTCGATGACTGCGCCGAATCGGCTCAACCAGTCCATGCCCACAATGACACAGACATCACCCATCGCGATAGGAATCAGGTCAATCGGAAACTCAACCCCGAAAATCTCTAACACACATCCCCGGAAGACCCCCATGGCACAAATCACTCTATCATCAGCTATGGAAACTCTCAGAGGCCGACTCAATGCCTCACGACTAACACTGATATGCTGACTAAAGGCCAAAGATACAAAAGACCGACTCGCACCCGAGTCAAATAACACTAAAGCAGGCACGGAATTCACAAGGAAGGTACCTACGCATAACCTAATATAAGCATAATATTTCAACATCAATATAAATACATGAAAGGAAACGTACCAGCCACCACATCGGGCGCAGCGCGGACTTCCTCCGCAGTCAGCTAGAAGGCTCTCCCTCGAGCTCTCGGTGCCTCGGTCTTCATAGGCCGACTCTCTGTAGTTCTGATGGCGGCAGGAGCAGATCCCTGAGGTGCTCCGCGCAGCTGCGGACACTCAGCCTTCCGGTGTCCAGTCTGGTTGCAGTGAAAGCACACTGCAAACCCCTTGGGGCAGTCCTTGGCCATGTGCCCCTCCTTGCCACATTTGTAGCAAGACCCCGCTCGATAAACTCCGTCATGCCCCTTGCCGCACTTTCCGCAAGTGCGGCCCTTCTGGCTCGCTGGTCTGGGATCAGCAGGCTTGGCCCGCTTGGCGGCCGGCTGCGACTGTGCCGGTCGTCGATCCCTCCCCTGAGACTCCGTCTCCTCCCTGGCCTGAGTCTCAAGCTCGATCTCCCTCTTCCAGGCATTTGCCTGAAGCTCGGCAAATGTCCGGTACGAGGAGTTCGCAGCGAACTCTCGAATATCCCGCCTCAAGATGCTCAAGTAGCGGCTCATACGTGCCTGCTTAGTGGGCACGTGCTCAGGGCAGAACATCTCCCTCTCGTGGAACATCCTCGTGATTGCTGTAACAGACTCAGTACCCTGCTTGAGGGTCAGAAACTCCTGTGCTAAACGCTCCCTCTCCACCTGGGGAACGTACTCATCTTGAAACATGGTGGTGAACCTCTCCCAGGTCACCGCAGAAAGCTCAGCAGGTGTATAATGCGCCGTTGCAAACTTCCACCAGTCCTTCGCTCCCAAGCGAAGTTGGTTCAACGCGAATCGGACCTTCAAATGCTCAGGAGACGAGCAAGTGAAGAAGCACCCCTCAATATCAGATATCCACCTCATCGCTGCCACCGGATCCTGGGTCCCATCGAACTCTGGTGGTTTTGTGTTGCTGAATTCCCGAAATAGTAACGCATCCCCACCCTGCGGCCTTGCAGCAGTCACCGCTGCGGTAGCCGCTGCAGCAGCAGCCTCAGTAAGAGCGGCATAACGCTCGTCGAACGTCTCAATCAGCGTGGTCTTTATGGACCCAAACATCTCCGGAATCTCTGCCCTGATGGCTGCAGCTACCTCCTCCTGGATGATCCGGCGGATATCCTCCTCACTGGTACCACTGCTCTCGGACGTGAAACGTGTCCTCACCATGATCTACCGCCGAAATACGACATACAATAAATTTAGAATCCCCACGAACACACTCACACTCGTCAACTCTTTCCTCCTTGATTCTTGGCATTCCAAAGATTCTTACTTGGGCTGCACCCCGCTCCGGTGCTTCCAGTAGTACGGGCCCAATACTACTGTCCGCACCGCACCAGAATACACTCCAAGTCCTCCTCTTCAGATTCCAGGTCTCAAGTACTCTATCATGCGTAGACCACTCTCTAATAGATCTCTCATAAGTCCCTCGCTGCTACCTACTCACTCTCAAACATCTCATAGCAACTCACCTCTCCCTAGGCTAAGGCATCACAAATCAGGCCAATCTAGTTCTAATAGCAATGCCTAGCCTACTCTAGCATGCAGATACATCATATCAATATTAACATCACATAATGTAAGGGTATTTTGGGAAATCACCTTTCGGGCGCGGGCTGATCATACACACATCTCTCGCTCTGCGTCTTTTCAAAAATCTTTTAATCTTTTGAAAATTACATCTCAAATCCTCAGTTTGAGTTCAAATACGCCCGGAGGTGTACTCGAATCCCTCAAACCAAGGCTCTGATACCAAATTGTAACACCAAGAATTTAAAAACAATTTTTCGCATTTTATAAAGGCAAAATTCATTTAATATTCATAAAAACATCATTGTTTGTAATTCATTTCATAACATATAAAAACCCCAAGATCACATAATATAAAATCCCGCGTGTGTGCACACGACTTGAGGTTTATAACCCATCATGTTAACATATTCTTGTTTCTGTGCCATTCCAGTACAGTTGACTATGCATGTGACTTCTAAGAGTTCTCAATTGATTGCATAAAGCAAAACACCTTGATTGGTGAAAGTTCATTGATCTGTATGGGTGAGCTGCTTGACTACTTGGAAGACATGGTAGGCCATTGTGTTGCTAGATGGCAAGAAATAAAGATTGAACAAGTTCAGTCCATATGAGTTTGGATTTTTCACAAACCTTGTCTGATGATTATGGTTATGACAAATTCACATGGATTGGAACACATACACCATAAAATCTAAGTGTCATAAGGTTTCTCTCCTTCATGAAAATGATTGTGGGGAAACGCTTTCACTAGGAAGATTTTAAGGAGATAGCGATTGTGTAAATTACATTCTCAAATCCGATCATGATTACGACATCCCTCTTCATGGTTCGAATTGTGAGATTTAGAAATTAGTCTGAACATTTGGAACTTATTGATATAAGTTCTGAAATAATTTAGACACACATATGAGCTTTCTAGTAAAAGGTTTATAAGCTTAGATAAAGTCTTATCGAAGCATCACGTATCAGAAATTTGAACTTTGGTAAGAATACCAATAAGCATTGATTTCTAGAAGCCCAGTTGTTTTCTAAATACATGTCAAAGATAGTGGGAGCATAAGTGTTATGTAGGTAAAGATATAATTATCAAGTTAGTGGGAGCATGATTATTTTGTTGCAAGTTAGCAATATTAGTTATAGAAAACAAAAGTTTCACTTCGCAAAGTTGCAGGGGTTGAAAATTGTTTTTGCTATAATTAAGGGAGAGGAACCTGTACTTCATTTCAAAATCTAAAAGCTTAGATCAAGAAATTTTAATCAACTTTATTCAAAGGACATATATGAATGTTATGTTGAAAAGATTCAACATAAAGGAATTCTATATATAGCAATATTGTAGCAGGAGACTAGTAAAGTATCATGTCTTTATATAAGATATTATGTATCGTATCCCATACGCTTCGGGTATAGGATCGATTGCATATGCTATAATATTCAACCGTTCTATCTATTCCAAATGCCTAGGGCATTAAGAGGGAAAAGGGAATCGGAACCGGATATGACTAAAGTAAGTTAAACAAATGTCAAGGACGATCTAAGGTTCACCAAAGATTGGTCACTTATGGGCAGTTGGAAGTATAGTGTTAGATGGTGTAACACCAATAATTTAAAAACAATTTTTCGCATTTTATAAAGGCAAAATTCATTTAATATTCATAAAAACATCATTGTTTGTAATTCATTTCATAACATATAAAAACCCCAAGATCACATAATATAAAATCCCGCGTGTGTGCACTGATCAGGCCGGCGCCTTCCCGCGATCCTCACTAGTACCTGAAACAAATAACACCAACACTGTAAGCATAAAGCTTAGTGAGTTCCCCAAAATACCACATCAAACATATTAGCCACTCGAGGCTACAACTCTGTGGGTCCGTGCACCCATACTCTGTGAACCCTCAGGTTCTAACTCTGTAAACAAGCATAGCATAAATCACATAGAAGAATGCAGTGCAACACATAACATACATAGCATACAAATACTCTATCATATAACTCTGGTTACCTACTCAAGGTAAAGTATAGTGAGAAGACTCACCTCGCGTGTCTCGATATCTCACAACCCTGGGAATCCCTCGTGCCCGATTCTCCGAGCTTTAATCCTCCTATAACATTATATGTCCCTAGTTAACACTTTATATCTCTAATGTTGACTATCCCTAAGAAGTCAACACAGGTCCACTCTGGTCAACGGTCAACGGTCAACGGTCAACTTTGACCGGACTCGGCGAGTCTAGACGTCCTCACCAATTCTCTAAGATTCCCTTTCTACACGTCGAGTATCTCCCCTGACTCGACGAGTTCCTCCTGGAAGAATCGCGGGGCCACCCCGACTCAACTCACCGAGTCTGAAGAACAACTCGGCGAGTCCCAGTTCGACTCAGACCACCTGTTAACCCTCTTTAACTCGCCCTGACTCACCGATCCAACCCATAACCCGGACAGGACCATTCTAAGGCAATCTTCAAGCTACTCGCCGAGTCTGTTCATCAGACTCGGCGAGTCCATGCCATGCAACCGCTCAAACTGCTTTCTAAGGTCAGATCTGCTCCGGCAATTCATAGGTCTGGCCTTCCTAGACTGGTTCATCACGTAAAGTCCTTATTTCGGTGCTCATAATACACCCCATGACTCATAATTGACGTTTTGACCTAAGGCATAAGGATTCCAATCCAAAACCTCCATTGATTCCCGAAAAACTCAGGCATGGAACACTCTGGACTTCCAAGGGTCCCAATATAGGGTTCCAATCGTTTGGGGGACTAAGGAAACACTCGATCTAGCCACAAAAGGGTTCAATAAACCCTAAATCCATATACACATCAACATAGAAGGGAACAACTCGAAAATATTACCTGAATAACGTTGCTCTGTGTCCCCAACCCTCAGAATATGGCTTCTCCTGTTGTTCCCTTAACCAAGCCTCCTCCTCCTTGCAAAATAACACTTCCAAGATCAATAATGGTCTTCTACCTTGCTCCAGATACTCACAATCGAATTAGGGTTTCACTCAAAGGACTAGGGTGAACAATGACGGCCATAAGGCCCCTTATATATGTCCCAAACCTGGGAAGTTAGGGTTTCGCTAAACAGCACGGACTCACCGAGTCCATATCCGGACTCGCCGAGTCCAGTCGCGAACCCGCGACCAGATCCGCGATCCTACTCGGCGAGTCTGAGCTCCAACTAGCCGAGTCCCCTCTTAAAACACCCAAAATCATAAATATAACAATACCTGGAATTCCGGGCTGTTACAACTCTCCCCCACTAGGACTAGACTTCGCCCTCGAAGTCTCACTCTGAAAATAGCTCCTGATGCTACTCCCGCATCTCATGCTCCGGCTCCCAGTTCATTTCCGATCCCTTCCGGTGTTGCCACTGAACTAACACTAGAGGTATCTCCTTATTCCTCAGAACCTTGATCTTCCGATCTCTGATGGCCACTGGTCTCTCGGCATAATTCAGGCTCGCATCCACCTGAATGTCCTCTAATGGAACTACTGCCGACTCATCGGCTATACACTTTCTTAATTGCGACACATGAAAAGTGTCGTGGATCTGTCTCAATTCCGTTGGCAACTCCAAACGATAGGCCACCCGTCCTACCCTCGCAATCACACGAAAAGGCCCAATATACCGGGGCCCCAACTTGCCCCTCTTCCTGAATCGAATCACTCCTTTCCAAGGAGAGACCTTCAGGAGTACGAAGTCGCCGACCTGAAACTCAAGCTCGGACCGGCGTCTGTCTGCATAACTTTTCTGTCGGCTCTGGGCGGTCAATAACCTCCGTCTAATCTGCTGAATCTGCTTTGTCGTCTGAAGCACAATCTCTGTACTGCCCATCACTCTCTGTCCCACCTCTCCCCAACAAATGGGGGTCCGACATCTCCTACCATACAACAGCTCAAAGGGCGGCATACCGATGCTCGAATGATGGCTGTTGTTGTAGGAAAACTCCGCCAAGGGCAAATACGCATCCCAGCTACCCCCAAAATCCAACACACACGCCCGAAGCATGTCTTCGAGCGTCTGAATCGTCCGCTCACTCTGACCGTCTGTCTGGGGATGATATGCGGTACTAAAATGCAATCTAGTACCCAACTCCTCATGAAATTTCTTCCAGAATCTGGAAGTGAAACGCACATCACGATCTGAAACAATCGAGATCGGCACCCCATGCCGAGATACTACTTCTCTCACATACACCTCCGCCAATTTCTCTGCTGAAGAACTCTCACTAATGGCAAGGAAGTGAGCGCTCTTCGTCAATCTGTCTACAATCACCCAAATTGCATCAACCCCTCTGGCAATCCTTGGCAATTTGGTGATGAAATCCATAGTGATTTGTTCCCACTTCCACTCGGGAACCTCCAATGGCTGCAACTTGCCATGCGGTCTCTGGTGCTCGGCCTTAACCCTACGGCAGGTCAAGCACCTCTCGACAAACCACGCGACGTCCCTCTTCATGCAGGGCCACCAATATTCTCTCCTCAAATCCAAATACATCTTTGTAGCCCCCGGATGGATCGAGAATTTCGATCGATGTGCCTCCTCCATCAAAGTAGTACGCGTACCGCCCACAAACGGTACCCAAATCCGACCCTGGAAGGTCATCAACCCTCGAACATCCGTAACGAACTCTGAAACCAAACCAACGACCCGTTCTCTCTTCTGCATCTCCGGTTGCATAGCCTCCGATTGTGCCCCACGAATGGCATCCAGTACTGGAGCTATCATGGTCAACCTCAAACATACATTTCGTAGTGGAGTGCTCTCCCCCTTACGGCTCAACGCATCTGCTACCACATTAGCTTTGCCCGGGTGGTACACGATCTCGCAATCATAATCTTTGACCACATCCAACCACCTCCTCTGACGCATGTTTAGGTTGGGCTGGTCCATCAAGTACTTCAAACTCTTATGGTCCGTGTATATCGTGCAACGAACCCCATACAAGTAATGACGCCAAATCTTGAAGGCGAACACTACCGCCCCCAGCTCTAGATCATGCGTGGGATATCTCGCCTCGTGAGGCTTCAGCTGCCTCGATGCATATGCTATTACATGCCCTTTTTGCATCAGAACTGCACCCAACCCCGAAATAGATGCATCACAATAAACTACAAAATCCTCCATCCCTTCCGGGAGAGCTAACACCGGGGCTTCGCACAATCTTTGGCGAAGTGTCTCAAAAGAGGTCTGCTGCTCGGGTCCCCATGAGAATGCAACCCCCTTTCGGGTCAATCTAGTGAGTGGCACTGCAATTCTGGAGAAGTCCTTAATAAATCTCCGATAATACCCTGCCAACCCAAGGAAACTCCTGATCTCAGAGGGTGACTTCAGCACCTCCCAACTCATCACCGCCTCAACCTTGGCCGGATCGACCAATATCCCTTCCTGATTAACAAGATGTCCTAGGAATTGGACCTCCCGCAACCAGAAGTCACATTTGGAGAACTTTGCATAAAGCTTCTCCGATCTTAAAACCCCAAGGACCTCCCTCAAATGCTCCTCATGCTGCTCTCTAGATCTCGAATACACCAAAATATCATCGATAAATACAATCACTGACCGATCCAACATCGGTCTACATACCCTGTTCATGAGATCCATGAATACAGCCGGGGCGTTGGTGAGCCCAAAAGGCATCACCACAAACTCATAATGCCCATATCGCGTTCTGAATGTTGTCTTCTGTACGTCCTCATCCCGCACTTTCACTTGATGATATCCCGACCTCAAGTCGATCTTGGAAAACCAAGATGCTCCCTGCAACTGATCAAATAAATCGTCGATCCTCGGTAATGGGTAACGGTTCTTGACCGTCAACTTGTTCAACTCTCGGTAATCAATGCACATCCGGTGTGAACCATCTTTCTTCTTGACGAACAGAATAGGTGCTCCCCACGGCGAGCTGCTCGGCCAAATGAATCCCTTCCCCAGCAACTCCTGAAGCTGCGAGGATAACTCTTGCATCTCTGGAGGTGCAAGACGATAAGGCACCTTAGCGATAGGCGCGGCCCCCGGAATCAAATCAATACCAAACTCCACTTGCCTCACAGGAGGTACTCCCGGCAGCTCCTCGGGAAAGACATCTGGAAACTCACGCACCACTGGTACCTCCCCAACGGAACTCGGTCTCTCGGAAGTCGCTCGCGTATCCATCACATACGCCACAAAACCCTTATAGCCCTGCTGTAGACACTGCCTCGCTCTAGCGGCCGAACAAAAGGCTGATCCCGAACGCGTACCCTCGCCGTACACTGAAAGAACCCCCCCACTAGGGTCTCGTATAGTCACCAGCTGACGCTCGCAGTCGATGACTGCGCCGAATCGGCTCAACCAGTCCATGCCCACAATGACACAGACATCACCCATCGCGATAGGAATCAGGTCAATCGGAAACTCAACCCCGAAAATCTCTAACACACATCCCCGGAAGACCCCCATGGCACAAATCACTCTATCATCAGCTATGGAAACTCTCAGAGGCCGACTCAATGCCTCACGACTAACACTGATATGCTGACTAAAGGCCAAAGATACAAAAGACCGACTCGCACCCGAGTCAAATAACACTAAAGCAGGCACGGAATTCACAAGGAAGGTACCTACGCATAACCTAATATAAGCATAATATTTCAACATCAATATAAATACATGAAAGGAAACGTACCAGCCACCACATCGGGCGCAGCGCGGACTTCCTCCGCAGTCAGCTAGAAGGCTCTCCCTCGAGCTCTCGGTGCCTCGGTCTTCATAGGCCGACTCTCTGTAGTTCTGATGGCGGCAGGAGCAGATCCCTGAGGTGCTCCGCGCAGCTGCGGACACTCAGCCTTCCGGTGTCCAGTCTGGTTGCAGTGAAAGCACACTGCAAACCCCTTGGGGCAGTCCTTGGCCATGTGCCCCTCCTTGCCACATTTGTAGCAAGACCCCGCTCGATAAACTCCGTCATGCCCCTTGCCGCACTTTCCGCAAGTGCGGCCCTTCTGGCTCGCTGGTCTGGGATCAGCAGGCTTGGCCCGCTTGGCGGCCGGCTGCGACTGTGCCGGTCGTCGATCCCTCCCCTGAGACTCCGTCTCCTCCCTGGCCTGAGTCTCAAGCTCGATCTCCCTCTTCCAGGCATTTGCCTGAAGCTCGGCAAATGTCCGGTACGAGGAGTTCGCAGCGAACTCTCGAATATCCCGCCTCAAGATGCTCAAGTAGCGGCTCATACGTGCCTGCTTAGTGGGCACGTGCTCAGGGCAGAACCTCTCCCTCTCGTGGAACATCCTCGTGATTGCTGTAACAGACTCAGTACCCTGCTTGAGGGTCAGAAACTCCTGTGCTAAACGCTCCCTCTCCACCTGGGGAACGTACTCATCTTGAAACATGGTGGTGAACCTCTCCCAGGTCACCGCAGAAAGCTCAGCAGGTGTATAATGCGCCGTTGCAAACTTCCACCAGTCCTTCGCTCCCAAGCGAAGTTGGTTCAACGCGAATCGGACCTTCAAATGCTCAGGAGACGAGCAAGTGAAGAAGCACCCCTCAATATCAGATATCCACCTCATCGCTGCCACCGGATCCTGGGTCCCATCGAACTCTGGTGGTTTTGTGTTGCTGAATTCCCGAAATAGTAACGCATCCCCACCCTGCGGCCTTGCAGCAGTCACCGCTGCGGTAGCCGCTGCAGCAGCAGCCTCAGTAAGAGCGGCATAACGCTCGTCGAACGTCTCAATCAGCGTGGTCTTTATGGACCCAAACATCTCTGGAATCTCTGCCCTGATGGCTGCAGCTACCTCCTCCTGGATGATCCGGCGGATATCCTCCTCACTGGTACCACTGCTCTCGGACGTGAAACGTGTCCTCACCATGATCTACCGCCGAAATACGACATACAATAAATTTAGAATCCCCACGAACACACTCACACTCGTCAACTCTTTCCTCCTTGATTCTTGGCATTCCAAAGATTCTTACTTGGGCTGCACCCCGCTCCGGTGCTTCCAGTAGTACGGGCCCAATACTACTGTCCGCACCGCACCAGAATACACTCCAAGTCCTCCTCTTCAGATTCCAGGTCTCAAGTACTCTATCATGCGTAGACCACTCTCTAATAGATCTCTCATAAGTCCCTCGCTGCTACCTACTCACTCTCAAACATCTCATAGCAACTCACCTCTCCCTAGGCTAAGGCATCACAAATCAGGCCAATCTAGTTCTAATAGCAATGCCTAGCCTACTCTAGCATGCAGATACATCATATCAATATTAACATCACATAATGTAAGGGTATTTTGGGAAATCACCTTTCGGGCGCGGGCTGATCATACACACATCTCTCGCTCTGCGTCTTTTCAAAAATCTTTTAATCTTTTGAAAATTACATCTCAAATCCTCAGTTTGAGTTCAAATACGCCCGGAGGTGTACTCGAATCCCTCAAACCAAGGCTCTGATACCAAATTGTAACACCAAGAATTTAAAAACAATTTTTCGCATTTTATAAAGGCAAAATTCATTTAATATTCATAAAAACATCATTGTTTGTAATTCATTTCATAACATATAAAAACCCCAAGATCACATAATATAAAATCCCGCGTGTGTGCACACGACTTGAGGTTTATAACCCATCATGTTAACATATTCTTGTTTCTGTGCCATTCCAGTACAGTTGACTATGCATGTGACTTCTAAGAGTTCTCAATTGATTGCATAAAGCAAAACACCTTGATTGGTGAAAGTTCATTGATCTGTATGGGTGAGCTGCTTGATTACTTGGAAGACATGGTAGGCCATTGTGTTGCTAGATGGCAAGAAATAAAGATTGAACAAGTTCAATCCATATGAGTTTGGATTTTTCACAAACCTTGTCTGATGATTATGGTTATGACAAATTCACATGGATTGGAACACATACACCATAAAATCTAAGTGTCATAAGGTTTCTCTCCTTCATGAAAATGATTGTGGGGAAACGCTTTCACTAGGAAGATTTTAAGGAGATAGCGATTGTGTAAATTACATTCTCAAATCCGATCATGATTACGACATCCCTCTTCATGGTTCGAATTGTGAGATTTAGAAATTAGTCTGAACATTTGGAACTTATTGATATAAGTTCTGAAATAATTTAGACACACATATGAGCTTTCTAGTAAAAGGTTTATAAGCTTAGATAAAGTCTTATCGAAGCATCACGTATCAGAAATTTGAACTTTGGTAAGAATACCAATAAGCATTGATTTCTAGAAGCCCAGTTGTTTTCTAAATACATGTCAAAGATAGTGGGAGCATAAGTGTTATGTAGGTAAAGATATAATTATCAAGTTAGTGGGAGCATGATTATTTTGTTGCAAGTTAGCAATATTAGTTATAGAAAACAAAAGTTTCACTTCGCAAAGTTGCAGGGGTTGAAAATTGTTTTTGCTATAATTAAGGGAGAGGAACCTGTACTTCATTTCAAAATCTAAAAGCTTAGATCAAGAAATTTTAATCAACTTTATTCAAAGGACATATATGAATGTTATGTTGAAAAGATTCAACATAAAGGAATTCTATATATAGCAATATTGTAGCAGGAGACTAGTAAAGTATCATGTCTTTATATAAGATATTATGTATCGTATCCCATACGCTTCGGGTATAGGATCGATTGCATATGCTATAATATTCAACCGTTCTATCTATTCCAAATGCCTAGGGCATTAAGAGGGAAAAGGGAATCGGAACCGGATATGACTAAAGTAAGTTAAACAAATGTCAAGGACGATCTAAGGTTCACCAAAGATTGGTCACTTATGGGCAGTTGGAAGTATAGTGTTAGATGGTGTAACACCAATAATTTAAAAACAATTTTTCGCATTTTATAAAGGCAAAATTCATTTAATATTCATAAAAACATCATTGTTTGTAATTCATTTCATAACATATAAAAACCCCAAGATCACATAATATAAAATCCCGCGTGTGTGCACTGATCAGGCCGGCGCCTTCCCGCGATCCTCACTAGTACCTGAAACAAATAACACCAACACTGTAAGCATAAAGCTTAGTGAGTTCCCCAAAATACCACATCAAACATATTAGCCACTCGAGGCTACAACTCTGTGGGTCCGTGCACCCATACTCTGTGAACCCTCAGGTTCTAACTCTGTAAACAAGCATAGCATAAATCACATAGAAGAATGCAGTGCAACACATAACATACATAGCATACAAATACTCTATCATATAACTCTGGTTACCTACTCAAGGTAAAGTATAGTGAGAAGACTCACCTCGCGTGTCTCGATATCTCACAACCCTGGGAATCCCTCGTGCCCGATTCTCCGAGCTTTAATCCTCCTATAACATTATATGTCCCTAGTTAACACTTTATATCTCTAATGTTGACTATCCCTAAGAAGTCAACACAGGTCCACTCTGGTCAACGGTCAACGGTCAACGGTCAACTTTGACCGGACTCGGCGAGCGCTAGGGCGACTCGGCGAGTCTAAACATCCTCACCAATTCTCTAAGATTCCCTTTCTACACGTCGAGTATCTCCCCTGACTCGACGAGTTCCTCCTGGAAGAATCGCGGGGCCACCCCGACTCAACTCGCCGAGTCTGAAGAACAACTCGGCGAGTCCCAGTTCGACTCAGACCACCTGTTAACCCTCTCTAACTCGCCCTGACTCACCGATCCAACCCATAACCCGAACAGGACCATTCTAAGGCAATCTTCAAGCTACTCGTCGATTCTGTTCATCAGACTCGGCGATTCCATGCCATGCAACCGCTCAAACTGCTTTCTAAGGTCAGATCTGCTCCGGCAATTCATAGGTCTGGCCTTCCTAGACTGGTTCATCACGTAAAGTCCTTATTTTGGTGCTCATAATACACCCCATGACTCATAATTGACGTTTTGACCTAAGGCATAAGGATTCCAATCCAAAACCTCCATTGATTCCCGAAAAACTCAGGCATGGGACACTCTGGACTTCCAAGGGTCCCAATATAGGGTTCGAATCGTTTGGGGGACTAAGGAAACACTCGATCTAGCCGAAAAAGGGTTCAATAAACCCTAAATCCATATACACATCAACATAGAAAGGAACATGTAACGCCCGTAGATCCGGGCTAGTCAATTTAGAGGCAATAAGGGTCGAAAACGACTTTTCGAAAAAAGATTATTTAGAATAAATAATCTTAACCAAGTTGTAGTATATGTCATGAGGTTTCCTTACATATAAAGAACGCCGAAATCTGAGTTATAACGAAGAAGTTATGGCCCGTCGAAGTTTTACGGCAAAACCGACACGACACCGGGAAGCGTAAATAGTGAATTTACGATAGAGCGAGATTTAGCCTTAGCAATCTAAACAAAAGTTGTAGAATATGTTAAACTAAGAGCGTCGGTAAAAAGAACGCCCAAATCTGACTTCGTATGAGGAAGTTATGATTTTTCTAAGATTCGGCTTAGCAGTGCACGGCCCGAAACTCGAATTTTAGTTCGAGCGGTTTTTGGCTTACGCGACCTAAATGAGAGTTGAAGATCTCATTAATAGGAACTCAACGGTAAAAAGATGGACGAAAACGGAGTTCGTATGAAGGAGTTACGAATTCTTCGCGGTCATTTAACAGTCTAAACGCCTCCTACAGTTAAATTTGAGATCGGTCGAGAATTAGCCGACGGAGTCTAAATGAAAGTTGTAGATCTTGATTTTACCTACGCATGGATATAAAGAACGTCGAAAACGGAGCTCGTATGCGAAAGTTATGATTTTTCTAAGTTCGGAGGCTGATACGCGATAGGGGGTGACGTGGCACCACCAGAATTGGACACGTGGCACCACCAGAAGGTCACCACATGGACCAACTCGGCGAGTCATGACTCAGACTCGACGAGTCCATCAGATTTTGCACTATAAATAGAGGTGTCGGGTCTAGCCTTCTCTTCACACCTCCCAAACTCACTTTCTCTCTCTAGTTTCTCTCTCTAAGCCTCCTTAAGCCCCCTAAAGCCTAGTTAAACCCCCTAGCACCCGAAGGAAGCCCCGAGGCTCCTGGAGTTCCGAGAAAAGAGCCTTTCGGCTCGGGAACGCTGCTCCAATTAAGTTCCGGTTTTCGATAAAATTCGCTGTTTTATCGAAGGAATATCGTTTTGAGAGTATCGAAGCGCTGTCCGAGTGCTGAGTCACCACCTACTCAGGTGAGTGCATGGTCCCTTTCATCTTACACATAGATATGAAGTATTTTAATATAAATTACGTGCTATGTGTGCATATTGTTTGAATACTTGTTGTCTATGCTGGATGAATGATTTATACATGTTTTAAATGATTTAAACTGTATATTTATTTTATATCTACAAATATGTTGGGATAAAACATGGGTAGATGAAGTAGTTTGTGAGTGATGAAATAAAATTATGAGAGATAGATGATGATAGGAAGGTGATGATAATTAGGTGAGGATAGATAGGTGATTATGAATCGGTGATGTAGGATACTACGACCTCGTCCGACAATGTGGAGATGTAGTCATCTACCAGACTATAGATGGCGACCACGGACTATTATAGACAACCCCGTGGAAACACCAGCAGGCTAGTAACCTGTAGGTGATGAATTTCGAGTTCAGGCGATGTTGCAACTACGTATTCATGCGATGATAGTCTAACCCTTATTATGATGTACGAGTCCAGGCGATGTTGAGGCTACGTATTCATGCGATGATAGACCAACCCTTATCATGATTTACAAGTCCAGGTGATGTTGTGACTACGTAATCATGCGATGATACCCTAACACTTGCTAGACACATATTGAGGGAGTAATCCCCGGATTAGTATTGTCTATGCAATGTAGGCGATGATCCTTAGATAAAGTTCGTAGGAACAATCATATAAGGAAATACGATGTAAGGAGATGAGAAGTAAATATGATATAGGAGATGACCCTTGAGATAATATCTTTAGGGAAGACTAAAAGAAGATAATGGGGATGGGTAATTGGGTTGATTGTTTGATTGTTTGAACATAATAATTATATTATTGTGGGTTGAAAACCCTATGTACTCACCAGGTTTCCCAACCTGACCCACTCAGTTTATGTATATCACAGGTGACGAAGTGAAGTGACATTACACTGAGAGATTTAAAAGAGATGTAGATCACTAGTGTAAATCATTGTAAGTTCTGTTTATGCTTATGTTTCGGTATTAACGATGACATCCCAAACATTTTAAAATGAAATAAATACGTTTCTTCGAAAATGTTTTAATAACGTATTTACCATGTTTTTCTGGGAACAAATTCCGCAATATTTTTATAAAATGAAGTACTCTGATTTTTATAAAGCATAAACAAAATCGGTCTTTTCTGGCCGTGAAAATGGGGATGTCACAGAACAACTCGAAAATATTACTTGAATAACGTTGCTCTGTGTCCCCAACCCTCAGAATATGGCTTCTCCTGTTGTTCCCTTAACCAAGCCTCCTCCTCCTTGCAAAATAACACTTCCAAGATCAATAATGGTCTTCTACCTTGCTCCAGATACTCACAATCGAATTAGGGTTTCACTCAAAGGACTAGGGTGAACTATGACGGCCATAAGACCCCTTATATATGTCCCAAACCTGGGAAGTTAGGGTTTCGCTAAACAGCGCGGACTCGCCAAGTCCATATCCGGACTCGCCGAGTCCAGTCGCGAACCCGCGACCAGATCCGCGATCCTACTCGGCGAGTCTGAGCTCCAACTCGCCGAGTCCCCTCTTAAAACACCCAAAATCATAAATATAACAATACCTGGAATTTCGGGCTGTTACAGATGGACCATATTGACATTATTATGATAGGATTCTATTTATAATGTGTTGTCGTATGGCAAATATGGAAATGTTTCCATAATGGGAGTTAGATATTAAGAATTTATGTAGATTAGAAACTTGTATGCAAGAAAGATGTTCAAAGGAATGTACTTTGAATGTGAGACTACATATCTGTGGAGTTGTCTTGTAACAATCTCCAATAAAGCACTTTGTAATTTCATTGGTAAAGTCTTTTTGACTTTGGTGTTATGTCATTACAAAAGGATCATTGCATAAAATGTTAGAATCTAACACATAGCAAGAATTTGGTATTCTTACACTTCTGATAAGGATTGGAAATTTTGAAATGAGCATCATTGGAAATGTGTTCAATTGATCTATTTCATAAAGTAAGGACCATAGGTAAACATAGTTTGCATGCTTGGAGCATGGGAGGACTATTGTTTCAATTCAAGTATTAAGTTTATTACTCGAAATATTATACAATGAATAATGTGTAATCAATATGGTGATTAAATAAAAGGTGTTTTATTTATACTCACAAGTTTTAAGGCCATATTGGATTCGATTATTCTTGTGTTTCACTTCACATGTTATGACTTCCAGAATAACTATGTTATTCAAACATCCACAGTCAATCTTACTTTGGAAGTAGGTAATGAGGTAAGATTGTCATGAATTCGACTATAGATTGTCTAAAGCGTTTAGACATAGCAAACGTTTGTTGCAGTGTTCATGAGTGCTCCTAAAATAAGATTTGAGTATTTGATTAAACCCACGCTCACGTGAATCACTTCATGGATTTTATCACGAGTAATTGTGAGACGATAATATCTTGTATTCTTCAATCGGAGACATATAGTTGCAGTTTACGTGTCGGTTGCTCATTGATAATATGTAAACGCACCAGTAACTTGGTGTTATAAAACATATTGTTGTGTGTGTTTTGATGAGTAAATAAATCAAGAATATGAGTCGAATTTTATCCATTCCTTTTACCCAATGTGGGATAAAAGCGATATATGTGGGCCCCTCAATGATTTAGTGATGACAACCCAAAGCGCTTGGCCAAGCCTGGACTGATTTGATCTGTTCAATTAGTCAGTCATCATAAATCGGAAATCGGGAAACACCACATGAACAGAGAGAATGATTATAATCCATGTCTCAGTTCATACGATATCTTGAGAATGGAGGAATATATGATCCCTTATCTAAATGACGTGTTACTGATAAGATCAGAGTTTGACAGCGGCTTTTGAGAGCTACGATTGCTAATTGGATTTTGAAGTAGTACTTGCAATTATAATTATCAGATGTATCCAAGTGGGAGACTGTTGGATTAGGTGTCTAAGCCCATAACTATATTTGGTATGTACTTGACCCGATTGTAGCATGGTCCTTTTGGGTTGCCTTCACACTAGTGACTAGATAGGATGACTATTATGGAGAGAGGCTGATTTATTATTAAGAATAATAAATTGGGAATAAATAAGAATTATTAATATATTATATGAATAATATATTAATTTGGAATCATATTATTAATTAGTATTTTAATCAGAAATTAATTTGGAATTAATTTTGGGATTAAAGGAACTGATTAAAAGTACAAGGGTTGTTTTGTAATTATTTGATAGTTGAGGCTTTGGGCCATTGGATCACCTTTATTAGGGCTAGGCCGAAAATACTAGAAGGATCTAGGAGTTTTCGTCCAAGGGCGTAATGTAAGGAGGTCCATGGACTTGCTTAGGCCCTAAGCTAAGGGATTAGGGATTCCACCCTGAAACCCTAGCTAGCCTCAAGTATAAATAGACCCCCTAGGCTCTAGATTACGTCCACCCCTTGGAGAAACCCTAGAAGAGTAGTTTTTGGAGCAAGCTACCCATTCTCCTCTCTCTCTCTCTCTCATATTCATCCTCTCACTCAAGTGTGTTTGTGAGCCATTAGATGTACTACATTTTGTTGGATTAGTGTCTAAGTCCATAACTATTTTGGTATGTACTTGATTCGATGGTGCATGGTCCTTTTGGGTTGCCTTCATCAAAGCAACTTGATAGGATGAATTATGGAGAGAAAGGATCCAATATGATTTATTAATATATTATGAGAATAATATATTAAAGGAGAAATCATATTGTGCAATTAATATTAGTCAAGAATTAATAAGAATTAAGTTTGTGGCTAAAAGAGATTAATAAAACTTAAGGGACTGGAATTGTAATTATAAAATAATTGCAATTGGGCTATGGATTACCTTATTATATAAGGTTGGACGAATTATATGGGGAAGCCCATTAGAAATCGTCCAAGGCTTATTAAAGAGGGGTTCATGGGTTGCTTAGGGCCTAAGCATCCAAATTAGGGTTTCCTTGTTAGATAACCCTAATAGCCTCACTATTTAAGGACCCCTTGGGCACCAAAAACGTGGGCAACTGAATCCTTTGGGTTTCTACACGTTTTTGGGTGTCTCCTCTCTCCTTATTCTTCATCCTCTTGCTCTTGGTGTTTGTGAACCATTAGAGGAATGACATTTGTGACTCTAAGCTTTCTAAAGTCATTACAAGGAGGATTTGAGATTGTTATTACTACATAACAATCAAGGTAATATCTTAAACCCATTATTATGTTAATATTGATTACCATATGCTAGATTTAGGGTTTAAAGTCTTAGATGAATTGCATGTACAATAGAAAAACCTAGATCCAAGCATTAGGGTTTGTATGAGCACATAGGATGTTCTTATGGCTAAAACCCATCAGTGGTATCAGAGCCTTGATTGGTTTCTATTGTATTGATGACTTGTATGTTTTTTCAAGTTGCAAAAACGTTTTTTGAGCTCCCTGTCTGATGAACTCAGCGAGTACCACAGTGTACTCGGCAAGTAGGCCTCAACTCGGCAAGTCCAGTGTCGTACTCGGCGAGTTCGAGCGTCAGATGGAGCCATTTTCGGGATTTCTTGCTGTTTTACTCATAGATACTTGCCTTATATGTTTTAGATCATTAAAATCCGATTTTATACATATTTATTAGTATATCCTTGATTAAACAAAAGATAATTACCAATTGATTGGATAATAACTTCCTTATATGATAAAGTTTGATTATTTGTATTAATTAGGTAACTTACATTGCAAGAAATTAAAATTAGGTCAAATATAGATAATGATAAAATAGATTGTTTAATTTATATTATTTGTTATTAGATCCTTGTGTTATGAAAAAGTTTCAATTTTTCCCTTTAGGTTTTATAGTTTAAATTTGAACTCAAAAGTTTTGTTTTGAAATTTAAATAGTTGAAACCTTAATGTTTTGAAAAAGATTTCAAAACTTGCCCTCAAGTTTTGGAATTTAATTTTTGATTGAAAAGTATGATTTTGAAATATTTAAATTCTAAACCCTAATGTTTTGAAATGTTTCAAAACTTGCCCTCAAGTTTTGGAATTTAAAAGTTGATTAAAAGTTTAATTTAGAAATGTTATTTTCTAAAACCCTAGTATAGTTTTGAAAAGTTCAAATCACACCCTTATGGTTTTATTAATTAATTAAAGTGTATAATAAAAAGAGATTTAGTAAATCCATAAAGTTTTGGTGTACAATTTAATTAAATTAAAAGTGTAATTATTAAATTAGACCACCTAGTATTTTAAAAGTGTAAAATACACCCTATACTATATATATAACATTAAAAGTCTAACATTATATATATGTATAAGTAAAAGTCAGTCTTACCGTTAGTAGGCCTCATTCACAAAGCTGGTCTATAAGGGGTGTTTAAGGAAATTGTCTATAAAATGACGATTGAATGGGTATCCACTCTTACCCACCGCACTCTTGACTAGTGGAGGGTCGTTAGCCGAACGGGTAGGATAGGACAGAAATCTTTCATTATAGGTATAATGAAGTATAAAAGTAACTAAATTCTTTCATAAAATTCCCAATCTTAGTTACTTTAGGCAAAAGTGAATTGATGCAATTCCATGAAATTACACTTTGTGCCATTGCGAAGACGTTAGTGGAGCGTGTGTGGTTAACCGGCACACTAAATGGTTCTAAGCAAAGGTAGCAAAGGGTGACTCAATGTTTGTCATAGTTCGGTGGAGCGTGTGTGGTTAACCGGCACATCGAATAGGTGACTGTAACATGTGGGGGCACCATGTAGATTTGCATGGTTATTCACACCCGCTTTGTGATCCTCGGCATCCCAGTCACAAACTAAAGGGGCATATCGAGATTTAAACATGTCATTGAAAAGTTCAATGAATCTAAAAAGGATCTAGGAGTTTTCAATACATTTAAAAACTAATATGTTTTCATTTTTCATGGTGGAAAATTAGTGAATCATCATTCACTTACCTTCAAATGTTCTGCAATTTGGGTTACGGCATCCCTCTCCCGAGTTGTGGAATATTGTGTTGGGTCCTAGCCCTAGTATATCATTTGGGTGATTTACTAAGGACTCCATAAATCAACTAACTTGAATTCGTTTTCTCCCGTTTTGTAGATGTCAAAGTATGACAATCATGGTCTTCCCAAATTTCAAGGAAAAGGTGTTCCTACTAAAAATAAGTTGTTCTGCTATTCAAGTGAAGAATCTAGATGGACTAGTTTGATTTCACTTTCTCCTCCTCCTCCTGTTGTTCTCCCTAACCCACAAGATCGAAGAATTGAAAGGTTCAATGTCACGAAATCCCTATTGGCAATGAAACATGAAGATGGTAAACCCGTGTGTGCCCACGTTCTAGGAATGAAATCACACATCGATAGGTTGATAATGTTGGGTGCATCATTCCCTGATGAGTTGGTTGTAGACCGGGTTCTACAGTCACTCCCTGAATCATATAATGAGTTCAAAAGAAAGTATCATATGATCGATCATGACGCAAGCCTCATTAACTTAACTTACATGCTCATTGCTGCTGAATCAGAAATGATTTGGAAAGGCAATGGAGCATATTTGTTGGGAAAGTCAACCAACCATGCTTCCAAGGACGTTCTAGGAGAACTGACCTGCGTTTGCTGCCAAGAGAAAGGGCATTGGATACAAGTCTGCCCTAAGAGCCTGAAGAGTCCAGAAGATAGGAGAGTCAAAGAGTATGGTTGTGCTTCAGGTAAAATCCACTATCTAACTCCATTAAGTTCCTATTCGTTGATTCTTAATACATGATGTGATAAGATTGCATTAGAATGTTTTGCAGGATCAGTGAAAAGAGAGGAAGCTTGATGGAAAAGCAAAATGAGTCTAATCACAAAGAAATGGATCTCGATCGCATGGACTTGAAGATTAGATTTTAAGCTTAGAAAGTTATGATAGAATTGTTGGGAATATTTGATTACATAGTTTTTCAGTTGATTTTGCATTGTAAGGACAAATGTTTTCCGCTGCTGTTATAAGTAAAAATAAATTTTGGTTTGACTCATTTATTTATTTATTTATTTCCTTTCAATAAAATCATTATGAAAAATTGATGTTTGCATATTTCTACAACGAATGAATGTGATTCTTAATTATGATAATTGTGGAAATGTCGAGAATTTACCAAATAGGGAGAGTTTCTCATCGCCCAAGTTTCAATTGGACAGAAACTTGGAATGATGCAACTTGGTTGCACGATGAATGAGAAATTTCATATTTGGAAATTAGACTAAGTCGTTGACAAAGTGTCAAGTGAAGGAATAGGAGATCGAGTACACAAAGTTGTGTGTTGATCAAGTCCACCACAAGAGTAACAAAGATATTCGTCATGATTCACTAAAGGTTTAGTAAATATGATTATACTTATAAGATTAAGTGTAATTCTGAATTTATTGAAAAGGTTTAAATCAATAGTAGAACGAATAAGAAGAATCAAGTAGGCAGAAAGATAAAAGTTTCTCTATTCTAAGAAGAAGGGAGAGTACGTTTTATTATATTTTATGATAAGTCTTAATGATTAAGAACCATATCTCAATTGATCCTCTAAGTGAATCTTTGTGCAATTATATGTCTAAGAAGATGAATCAAGAATTGAAGAAATGGTTAAATCAAGAAGTCAATCATACTTCGTTCCAAAACTAAATCTTAGAGTTAAGATTGTGACATTGAGTGACAAGGTTTATAACATTCATCAAATGTGGAAAGTTGTGATGTCTTGGATAAGACAAAAACCAACTAGGACAAATTTTATGAAGTGTTTTGTCTTGATAAAAACTACACTAACTCTTGAATATTCATTTGTCAAGATATGTTCATTGACAAAAGAATCTTATATGTCAAGGAGTCAGTGGGAGTCTTAATAGTCTTGAAAAGTTTCAAGAACTAATCAAGAATAAAGCTTATCGATCATCACTAGCACACAAGTTGAGGTTTTGACATTATCTTGTTTCTGTGCCGTTCCAATTGAGTTAATTATGCATGTGAGCCCTATAAGCTCTCATTTGAATGCATAAAAGGCAAGGACCTTGATCAATGAAAAGTACATTGATAGGAAAGGGTGAGCTGCTTAACTACTTGGAAGACATGGTGGGCAGCCATGTTACCATGAGGTAAGAAATCAAGATTGAGAAGGTTCAGTCCATATGAGTTTGAATTTTTCATAAACTTTGGTTTTAACAAATTCACATGGATAGGAACATATACATCATTAAAATCGAAGTGTCATAAGATTTCCTCCTTCATTAAACCGACTGTGAGGAAATGCTTTCACTAAGGAAGATTTTAAAAAGATAGTGATTGTGAAATTGTATTCTCGAATTCGATTATGGTTACGGTATCCCTTTCCATGATTCGAATTGTGAGATTTGGCAATTAGTCTGAATTGTTTATGACACACATATGAGCTATGTAAGGCAAAGGTGTATAAGTTTAAGAAGCCTTGATAAAAGATTATCAAAGCATTGGGAATTAGAAATATGAACTTAAAGAAATTCAATAGGCATTGTTTTTCTGAAAGTTAAGCTGTTTCTGAATACGTGTCAAAGCTAATGGGAGCACAAGTGTTATGTTGATAATAATCATCATGATAGTGGGAGCATAAAAGTTGTGCTGGTATGATTATTAAAGCAAGTATTGCAAGATAGCAATATTAGTTATAGAAAACAAGAGTTATACTTTGCGAAGTTGTAAAGGTTGAATAGTTGTTTTGCTATAATTAAGGGAGAAAATATTATGCTTCATTTCAAAACTAAAGGCTTAGGTTATGGAATGTTAATAAACTTAGTCAAGGATACATAGTGAGTTCTTAAATTTCGATTATGATTACGGCATTCCTCTTCATAATTTGAATCATAAGAACGTGACACATAAGATATTATGGAAGAAGATTGATAAAGTATCAAATCTTTATGTAATACATTATGCATCGTGTCCCATACGCCTCGGGTATAGGATAGATGGCAAATGCTATAATATTTGACCATTCTTAAATTTTCCAAATGTCTAGCGCATTTAAAAGGAAAAAAGGACAAGAATCGGCTTTGACTAAGATAATTAAACAACTATCAAAGGACTATCCAAAGCTTGCTAAGGATTGGTCGCTTGTGAGTAGTTGGAAGTATGATATTGGATGAAGCGTATCGACATTATTATGAATAGATAAGATTCTATTAAGAATGAGTTGTTATATGGTAAGTATGGAAAGGTTTTCATATTGGGAGCTGGATATTAAGAATCTATGTCTAGATTAGAAACTTTTATGAAAGAAGGATGTTCAAAGGAATGTACTTTGAGTGAGAGACATCACATCTATGGAATTGTCTTGTAACAATTTCCAATAGAGAGCTTAGTAATTCATTGGCAATAGTCATTGTGAACTTAGTGCAGTGACATTACAAAAGAATCATTGCATAAAATGTTAGAATCTAACATATTTTATAAGTAGGAAGAATTTGATATTCTTTCACTTGTGAAAAAGGATTAGGAGTTGTGAAATGAGTATGATTGGAAATGTGTTCATTTGACCTATTTCACAAAGTAAGGACCATAGGTAAACATTGTGTGCATGCTAAGAACATGGGACAAGTATAGTTATAATTCAAATAAGAAGTTGATTACCCGAAACAACAAATAATGAGTAATTGATATGGTGATAAATAAAAGGTGTTTTATTTATACGCAAAGGTTTGAGGCCATATGGGATTAGTATTTTTTTTGTGTTTCACTTTGCATGTTTTGACTTCCTGAATAATTTAATTGGTTCAGAACAGTCAAATTATTTGAACGGACCACAGTCGTTCATATGTTGGAAGTAGGTATGAATGAAGACTGTCGTGAATTGGTGTGTGGATTGTCTAAAGTGTATTAGACATAAGCAATTGTTTGCTGCAACGTTCATGAGTGCTTATGATTTGAGCATTGGATTAAACCCACGCTCACTTAGATCACTTCATGCATTGTATCACGAGTGATTGGTGAGACGATAACATCTTATATTCTTGAAACCGAGATGTGTGAGTTGTATCTTGCGAGTCGGTTGCACATTGATAATATGTAAATGCACTAGTAACTTGGTGTTATAAAACATATTGTTGTGTGTAATTCGGTAAGTGAGTACAAGCGAGCATTGAGTCAAAGTTTATCCGTTCCTTTTATCCAAAGTAGGATAAAAGCAATATCTTTGGGCCACTCGATGATTTAGTGATGGCACCTAAGCGCTTGACCAACTCAAGACTAAATTGATGTGTTCTATTGTAGCTTGTTGTCAGTCGTCATAATCGGAAGTCGGTAAATAGTATAGAGGGAATGATTAAGTTCATGTATCATATCTATACGATATCTAGAATGGAGGAATATATGATTCATTATCTAAAGGACACGCGTATTTGATAAGATCAGAGTTGACAGCGGCTTTGGAAAGCTACGATTGCAGATCAGGATCTGAAGTCATATGCAGAATAGTTATTAGACTTATCCAAGTGGGAGACTGTTGGATTAGTGTGTAAGTCCATAACTATTTTGGTATGTACTTGATCCGATGGTGCATGGTCCTTTTGGGTTGCCTTCACCAAAGCAACTTGATAGGATGAATTATGGAGAGAAATGATTAAATATGATTTATTAATATATTATGAGAATAATATATTAAAGGAGAAATCATATTGTTCAATTAATATTAGTCAAGAATTAATAAGAATTAAGTTTGTGGCTAAAAGAGATTATTTAAACTTAAGGGACTGGAGTTGTAATTATAAGATAATTGCAATTGGGCTATGGATTACCTTATTATATAAGGTTGGATGAATTCTATGGGGAAACCCATTAGAAATCGTCCAAGGCTTATTAAAGAGGGGTTCATGGGTTGCTTAGGGCCTAAGCATCCAAATTAGGGTTTCTTTGTTAGATAACCCTAATAGCCTCACTATTTAAGGACCCCTTGGGCACCAAAAATGTGGGCAACTGAATCCTTAGGGTTTCTACACGTTTTTGGGTGTCTCCTCTCTCCTTATTCTTCATCCTCTTGCTCTTGGTGTTTGTGAACCATTAGAGGAGTGACATTTGTGACTCTAAGCTTTCTAAAGTCATTACAAGGAGGATTTGAGATTGTTATTACTACATAACAATCAAGGTAATATCTTAAACCCATTATTATGTTAATATTGATTACCATATGCTATATTTAGGGTTTAAAGTCTTGGATGAATTGCATGTACAATTGAGAAACCTAGATCCAAGCATTAGGGTTTGTATGAGCACATAGGATGTTCTTATGGCTAAAACCCATCACATTTATGGTACTTGTTCTCAAGAGCAAAGGAACTTCAAGATTTAGTTGTTATTACTATATAACAACAAAGGTATGTATGCTAATCTTTTGTTTGTGATTTTCGAAATATTAGATGCATGCTAGGGTTTCCATTTGTGTTCATTTGTTGTATGTCTAATAGTGAAAACATATATCCAAATTAGGGTTGCATGCACGCATATGATTGTTTGTATAAAACCCAACAACAATAACCCAATGGCTTACCCTGATTGCATAGTCATCAGCATAAGAGATACTTGTCAGGTCCTTAAATGACAAAGGGTTGTTCATATCCCTGACCTCCTAGTTTAAGGTATGACATGGTACCATTATGAATTAACGATGGATCTTTGATTCTAGATTGCAACATACTCTATGATACGGAAGTTTAAACCACTTTTTGTTGATGAGTTAAACTGTTAATGATTCACGCTGATTTCACCTCAGCGTGACTGAAACAATCCATTCGTTTCTTTATCTTCTTAACAGAGATTGATGATTGACTGTGTAAAACCACACACCGATAAAAGTTCAAAAGTCTGTGCTGATGGTTAGTCTATGTACCGTAGACTATCACAAGCACCAATCCATTCTTACCCTACATTCTTCTTTAAAGTTTTATGGTAGGATTTCCTGGAAGTTGAGGAATATCATAGTCCTTATTTACATCTTCCCAAATATCCATGGCTTCGAGATAAGATAACATTGTAGCATCCCAAAGCTTGTAATTGCCACCATTAAGATAATGTTGTGAAATATTGCTTTCAACCATTATCCTCACAGATCTTTCAGGAAATCAACTCTAATACCAATTTGTTTGTTTTAAGCAAATGAAAAGAAGACAATAAGGTTGTAAACATGAAGAAAAAAAAAGTTAGTAACTTATGCACAAAACTAAATTGGAAAATCTAGGATACAAAACACGATAAACTACGTTAACTTATACAGTTGTTATGCATTACTGAAAACTAAAGATTAGCTAAAGTAATAATTATCCACTAACTCAATTGATTAGACTCATTCACCAAAGGGCTTCTAGCCCAAACGATATCAAATGTTGTGCTTCCTATTTAAATTTTGTTGTGGACATAAGCGGAATTTAAATAGTTTGGATGGAAGTTGAGGGGGGTTAAATTTTTGAATAATAACTAAAAAAAATAAATTGTAAAAATAAAAATAAAAATTTAAAAGAAGATTAAAAACAAGTTTAATAGGGATCAAAACCACAAAAAATAGAAACTTTTTTTTATTATGAATCAAAAGAAAAAAAAAAAAAAAGCAAACCATAGGGACTGTTTATGCAGTTCTCTAAAAGAAAAATTTATCATGAGTCTTCGGGAAAATGGAGCTATATATAGAAGCTTTCTTTGCATTTGCCCAAAAGTACCAATCAAGACCCAAGACATGTTTACATACAAATCGTAATTCGTAATGTATCCATCCAATCCAATCTCAATCTGTGTTCATTTGTATCCTATACATCTCAACAACATTTCAAATCTTGCTTGCTATTGCTGAAAACCAGCATCCATGCTAATGTTATGCAGACTCCAACTCAACTTCGTCATCATCTACTGTCAAACTGATTCTTCATCTTTCAATCCCCAACAAATTTCAATCATATGAAAGATAAAAAAAAAAAAAAAAAAAAAAAAAAAAAAAAAAAAAAAAAAAAAAAAAAAAACCTAGTTGCTAATTGCTATCTCTCATCATAAGACATAAATCATAACAAATTCCATAAAACTCTATTTATTATTAGCATCCTAAGGTCTTGAAAATGTCACGGAGCTTGTCAATAACAAGTGTTGGGTTAGCATGAGATCCGGTGAGAAAAATAGGGTGATAATTGAGGCCCCTCCATTGAGAAATGAGTGCAAAATGAGGCCTCCTAAACTCAGTAGCAATCAACTCCAGTATTTCTGCTTCTGGTGCTGCTGAGACTATGTGAGTCAATCCAGCCCCATGAGCACCCACAATAACAGAAGCATCTTGAATGGCCCTGACTTGCTCTTTCATAGACATATGTCCAAACAACCCATTAACAACATTCACTTTACATTCTGTATGACTCAGCAGCAGGGACCAACTCTTTATGGCATCAAACACTTGTTGTTCGTTACTAAGTCTAGACTGAACCTTGCCAGCATGGCGAGGATGAGCCAAATAATCCTCACGCCTCACAAAAAGAACATTGTGGATGCGTGAGCTGTGTTTATGAGCAGTGTGTAAAGGAAGTGCAAAAGCAGCTCTTATCATCTCCCCAAATTCTGTGATTCTGGCTGTTTTCTTATCATCTGGGTTATGCCAAAGATCATGGGCAGAAGCAGCCCCATAACAATCGATATTTTCAGACAGACCCCTGAACATGGCCGTTTCATAACCTAAAGGCGACAGGATAGCATGACGAAAGCAAACCGGACCACTGAAGTTTTTAGCATATCTTACACCTGAGAACACGGCTTTCCATGTTTCTTCCAATTGCGTCTGAAAAATAATAACATATACATACATGAGGAATCTTGAAAAAAAATTACTATAATAAAGTCAAGAGTTTAGGCATACCATGCAGTGACCATCTACGAACACCAATTGAGGTCGGTTTGGCAAGCCTGTAACTCTGGAAGACACGTACGCACTGTACCAGTCTGTGACTGTGTGAAACATGTTTGCATACTCAAACCGAGTGATCAGCAGTGTTGGCTCCTCAACCCACTATCAATATCAACATTCATCTCATTCTCAGGTCAATTATAAGAATTATAGTGTTTGTAACCCACAACTATGTTTCATAATCATGTTTATAATTCAATCCTCAATTAAAATGGATTATAGTATAGCCCAAAGAGGAAAGGTCGTAAATTCATTGTAATTTCAGTTTAGATATATGCAAAATCACAGTAGAAATCAGATCACAGATAAGGAAATGTCCTTAAGGAGCGCCTTTAATCTCCATCAACAAATAAGATCTGATTTACGTAATCAATTCAAGATACTTATTTAAGGTTATTATGCGAATGACGTGTCATTTATTGAAGACAATCTCTACAATTTGTTTCGTTTCGTCTATAGCAATTAATGATCAGCCGGAGTTCATTCATTACGAAACAAGTATTCAGTTAAAAGTAACTGCAAACAGAATGGAATACCCTTACCTCAGAGCACTCAAATTCATTGGCGCCAACTAACTGAATTGAATCGATCAAGTCGCGCATAGTATGTCTTGAGATCTCTCCTTTCTGCAAATATTCGTTCAAAAAACCCTCAGTAGCAAGCTTCTTACCATGATTCTTGGAATTCCCAGTAACCTCCAGATCAAAGGCTCCGAATTCAAACTCCGGCAACTCTTCCTCCTCCCCCCTGCCAATCACACTCTCCAATACCTCCCCACCAGCGGACATCTTAATTTTGTCTGGATGCATCCGCATCGTTCCGCCCTCGCATATGGAACTCCGCAAAGTCTGACTATAAAAGCACCGGAACCATCCTCTTCCATCTTTACCCACTTTACGGTTACTTTCAGGCGAGGGCTTGAGCAGATCGACACGATGAGTGAATCCATTACCAAAATAGGCTTCACAGGATCTAAAAGAGATGTTAGGGGTTAAAGACCAAGGGAGGTAAGAAGGCAAGATGGGCCAGGGTTTATTGGAATTTGACAAAGAAACAAGATGGGTGCGATCGGGAAAGGGTGAGTGGAATTGTGGTATGGAATTAGGAATGTTTTGGGTTGTACGGCGGCGGCGGAAGTAATCGGGGTGAGAAGAGAAGTAGAGGTAAAGGGTGATGGAATTGAGGATGAAGAGAAAGATGATGAGTTTTAGGGATTTGGTGTTCATCTTCATCAGTCGTTGCAGTTTCCTCCTAGTCTTGTTGATGCTTCATCTACCCCCCACTTTCAGTTCATTTCCTTGCTTTTTCTTCTAATTTTTTTTTTCCTATTATTTTTTGCCTTTTTCCTCAAAACGAATCACCGGCTCACCTATGTTTTAAAAGGTAACAAAGCAACGCCTCACCCCTCACGTGTTTGTACCACTACAAGTTCTAATAAGTTCATCCTGCCGGCAACCCCCAGCCTCCCCTCTTCGCTGTCGACACCCCTTTCACTCTCCCCTGCAACTCATCGACTCCCTGCCCTATCCCCTCCTTGGCTCTTTGCCTTGCAATGTTGTCGTACGCTTCCTCATTCTCAAACCATCAGGCAAGAAACACCTCCAATATTAAAAAGTTTTTTTTTATAGGGAAATAACATAAAAACTGTTAAGTTTAAAAAAAAAAAAAAAAATACTTTAAATTCACTCGCATAAACTGAAGTTTTCTTTATCTTTTGTGTTATACGAAAGGCTCTTAAAATCAGGATTTTACCTTAGATTGTTTTATGTGTCGTAAGATTAGATTGATATCAAAAGATCTTACCAAAATGACTGATATTCAAATTTGATCGTAAAGTCTTGAGTGTGCAGTATATATTATTGCTTAATGTCAATTAAAATGTCCATATGGAGACAATTGAACTTTTTAAATATGAACCATAATTTTTGTTGTTGCAAACCATAAAATTTAGGAAGAAAACATATCAATTACAAAAAGAAACAAAATCATTATGATCTGCAACTAAAGGGTTAAGATCAAAAATGAAATATAACGAGTGTAACCCACCTAATTCATGATGAATTGATGAAGTGATGATGCTCTATGAGGCTTATTTTGACTTGTGATGTTCGATTTCAAGTTGAATTACCGAATTTTTCAGGTTCGACTATATAATAAAACTAGAGAGGTGGGATCAGATGGTGTTAAGATCTTATAAAATAAATTGTTTAATTTATATTATTTTTTATTTGATCATTGTGTTATGAAAAGTTTCAATTTTTTTCCTTTAGGTTTTATAGTTTAAATTTGAATTCAAAAGTTTTGTTTTGAAATTTAAATAGTTGAAACCCCAATGTTTTGAAAAAGGTTTCAAAACTTGCCCTTAAGTTTTGGAATTTAAATTTTGATTGAAAAGTTTGATTTTGGAATATTTAAATTCTAAACCCTAATGTTTTGAAATGTTTCAAAACTTGCCCTCAAGTTTTGGAATTTAAAAGTTGATTAAAAGTTTAATTTAGGAATGTTAAATTCTAAAACCCTAGTATTGTTTTGAAAAGTTCAAATCACACCCTTATGGTTTTATTAATTAATTAAAGTGTATAATTAAAAGAGATTTAGTGAATCCATAAAGTTTTGGTGTACAATTTAATTAAATTAAAAGTATAATTATTAAATTAGACCACCTAGTATTTTAAAAGTGTAAAATACACCCTATACTATATATAACATAAAAGTCTAACATTATATATATGTATGAGTAAAAGTCAGTCTTACCGTTAGTAGGCCTCATTCACGAAACTGGTCTATAAGGGGTGTTTAAGGAAATTGCCTATAAAATGGCGATTGAATGGGTATCCACTCTTACCCACCGCACTCTTGACTAGTGGAGGGTCGTTAGCCGAACGGGTAGGATAGGACAAAAACCTTCCATTATAAGTATAATGAAGTATAAAAGTAACTAAATGCTTTTATAAAATTCTCAATCTTAATTACTTTAGGCAAAAGTGAATTGATGCAATTCCATGAAATTACACTTTGTGCCATTGCAAAGACGTTAGTGGAGCGTGTGTGGTTAACCGGCACACTAAATGGTTCTAAGCAAAGGTAGCAAAGGGTGACTCAATGTTTGTCATAGTTCGGTGGAGCGTGTGTGGTTAACCGGCACATCGAATAGGTGACTTGTAACATGTGGGGGCACTATGTAAGTTTGCATGGTTATTCACACCCGCTTTCTGATCCTCGGCATCCCAGTCACAAACCAGAGGGGCATATCGAGATTTAAACATGCCACTGAAATGTTCAATGAATCTCATAGGATCTAGGAGTTTTCATAGATTTAAAACTTAAATTTCCTTTTCGTTTTTAATGGTGGAAATTAGTGAATCGTCATTCACTTACCTTCAAATATTCTGCAACTAGATTACGACATCCCTTTTCTAGGTTGTAGCGTATTGTGTTGGATCCTAGCCTTAATATCTCATTTGGGTGATTTATTAAGGACTCAATCAATCAACTAACTTGAATTTGTTTTTGATGGGTTTTAGCCATAAGAACTATCCTATGTGCGCATGCAAAACCCTAATGCTTGGATCTAGGCTTTCTAATTAAACATGTTTTGAATCCAAGACTTCTAATGTCTATTTAGATTAAATAACAACATTGAAACAGATCTAGAACCATACCTTTGAATTCCTTGTTGATCTTGTTGTCTTGGAGCTTCTAGAGTCACAGTTGTCACTCCTCTTGTAACGCCCCATTTATTTAAATAAATTAATAAATATGAGTCCCAGGCTAATGTGTGAAGAATTTTAATTGTTGGGGGTTGTTTAGTAAATTATAGAGTTTATTTGAGAAGAATTTTAGAAGTAAGGGTATGCTTGGTAATTATTAGGATTTAAATTGTAAGGATTTTGAATTAATGGGGGGCTAATGGGTAAATTTCGGATTTAGTTGGAAATGAATTTGGTGGGGAGGGACTAATCTTGGTTAAAGGAACGAAAGTTTGAATGGACACGGGATATACCTGTATCCCTTATCTCCCCCACATCGCATCTTCAACCCTAACCTAAGAAACCATTTCCAGCCGCCATGCGTGAGTTGCTACCCGCCGCTTCCCCTCCTCGTTCGTTTTTTGATCGGACGAAGCCACCTCGCCCCTGGAACGCCATCGCGACACTGCTGCTGGTCGGAGGCGTCGTTGACAGCTCGGAGAGCCACCAAGATCGGTGGCAGTCGCCGTTTTCGCCGCTGAGAGGGTCATGCGTGACCTGAGGGTCCTCGGTAAGTATCGCCACCTGCTACTTTTTCCTTCCTCTCACCTGATCGACGATGTAACTGCCACCGGTGGCCCTTGGCCACTGATCTTGTCATTTTCCCGCGATGTAGCCACCTGAAAGGTAGCTGGATGTTTATGAGTTCCAATTTACAACCTGATTATTATGTTCTTGAAGTTGTGGACGTGATATATGGCTGGGATCTTTGGTATAAATTAGTATTTTTGTGGGTGTTGTAAATGTTGTTTGATGACCGAAAAATGGAGGAAGAACCCACCATGGCTGCCAGCCATGGTGGCTGCCGCCAAGCTCAGCTACCTGCCGCCATGGTGTGTGTGTGTGTGTGTGTGTGATTAGTTTGTGTGTGTTTAGATTAGTTTAGTGTGTGTGTGTGTGGGTATTAAGATTTAGCATTGTAAAATGTAATTTGAATTTGGAATAATGAAAATGAAGTAAACCACCACCGTAAGGTGGTGGCCGCCGCCTCGAACCGCCATCGACCACCACTACCCGAGGTGGTAGTGGGTGGTGCCCCGCTAGCAAACCCTAATGGGCCTAGAGATTAGTTTTGGGATTATTGGGTCATGTTTGAGTGAAAACCCTAATTAGGGTTTAGAAAACCCTAATTGTGAGTAATTGGGCCTTAGACTTATTGGGCCCACTTATGGGCCATTGGGATTGGATTGTGAATTAAGCCCAAATTATTCCATGCTATTTATCTAATAGAGTAAATGAATTAATTGATTAAGTCCTTAATGGGTTAAGTGAGAAAACCCTAAATTTGAGAAGTTATGGGGACACACACACGAGAATTATTTAATAAGTGAGATATTAAATAATAATCATTGGCAGAAATTAACCTAAGCAATAATGGACTTAATGGATTAAGTCCTTAGTGGATTAAGCCCTTAATGGGTTAAGTGAGAAACACTTAACCCTAGTTATCATTTTGATGTGAAACCCTAATTTCACTTGGGCTTTGTGTTGGGCCATCCGAGAATAATCAAATGGACTAGAGTAATTAGTTGGGCTTTAGGGTAAGGCCCATATGAAGGATTGGGCCCAATTTGGAAAATTGGGCCATAGATGGGCCATAGTTAGGGCCGAGAGGATTGTATGATATTGGGCCCTTAGAACGGGACATGTTGGACTAGACTGGACATTTGGGCCTTAAGGGAAGACCATGTAGAGGTTTGGGCCCAATTTGGAAAATTGGGCCATATGTTGGGCTTTGATCCCTAGTTGACTTTGGGCCTATGGATTGGGCCTTGGGCTTGGGTAAGCCAAGCTAGGGGTAATGTAGTAATTATCCAAAGCATGTATTTATAGTTATGTGTTAGAACCCAATTATTAATTGGGTGTTATTTGGTGTTGACAGTTCGGGAATCTGTCAACCAGCAGCTGGGGTGGAGTCTGCGGGACTTCAGCAGTGTGGGATTGTGTCTACGGGACTTCAGCAGTGTGAGGTGAGTTTCCTTCCAGTAGGAACGGGTCTACGGCCACAATGCTGGCCCGTTTAGTTAGCAGTAGTTCCGGACTTCAATCCGATGCAGTAGTTCAGTATGCTTGGTGTCTTTGTGATACAAACATGGTATGAGTTATGTGTTCCGGACTATGGTCCGATGCAGTATCCATTATATGTGTTTATATTATATGATATGATTACGTTACGCTATGTTCAGTTAGTTCTGGACCTCGGTCCGATGCAGTAGTTAGAGTGCTTGATGTCTTTGTGATTCAAGCATGTTTTGTGTTATGTGTTCCGGACTCTGTTCCGATGTAGTATGCAGTATATGTATTCATGCTAGTTGATATGTTTATGCTATGTTATGTTCAGTCAGTTCCGGACTTCGGTCCGATGTAGGGGACAAGGTCCCAATCAGTTCCGGATTTCGGTCCGATGCAGTTAGTTCCGGACTTCGGTCCGATGCAAAGGGCAAGGCCCTGGTTAGTTCCGGACTCCGGTCCGATGCAGTTAGTTCCAGACTTCGGTCCGATGCAGTCAGTTTCGGACTTCGGTCCGATGCAGCTACTTCCGGACTTCGGTCCGATGCAGTGGGCAAGGCCCAGTAGATGCTTTATATGTTATTGTATGGTATGTGGTAGTTTGGGGGAGCTCACTAAGCTTCGTGCTTACGGTTTTCAGTTTTGGTTTCAGGTACTCAGTTTTTAAAAGAGGAGCTCGGGAAGATTGTAGTGCACACACCATTTGTTCAGCCTGGCATGTTTATACTCTGATATATTTGACAATTGTTAAGATATTTTGAGATACATTCTTTATGATTCTTATATGACGATTGATGAACATGGTTTTATTACTATTTTAAAACGAAATTTTCAGACTGTATTTTTGGGATGTTACACCTCTAATGGCTTACAAACACCAAACAGCAAGGAGGATGATTTGGGAGAGAGGAGAAGGGAGGAATTCGGCCAGGGGTTCTATACTTTAGATCAAGTGTCGATTTCCTTATGCCATAGGGTCTATTTATACTTGTAGACTCCTTAAGGGTTACAACCTAAACCCTAATTGGATAATCTTCTCTTAAGGCTACACAAATCCATTCCTTAGATAACTCTTGGACGATTTGAAGCTATCCCAAGCTTCTAGAATCCGTCCAATACATATCTATATGGATTTACAGTCTAAAGTTCAACTATCAAACAATTGACAGTTTATACCATCTTATTTAATTAATCTCTTTAAGTCACCAAATTAATTCCAATTAATTCTATGACTTATATTAATCAAATAACAATATATTATTCTTTATATTATTCTCATAATACATAAATAATATTTACTCTCTCTTAATAAATCATCCTATCAAGTTGCTATGGTGAAGGCAACCCAAAAGGACCATGCACAACCGGCTCAAATACTTGCCTAATATAGTTGCAACCTTAGACACTATTCCAACAGTCTCCCACTTGGATAAGTCTAGTAACTATATGCACAAGTACAATTCGGTTTGCAATCGTAGCTCTCAAAGACGCTGTCAAACTCTGATTTAATCAATCTTGTCCTTTAGATAAGGGATCGTACAGTCCTCTGTTAGATATCATGCTAACAATCCTATGGAATGGTTAGTCAAGCATTTAAGTTTCTCGATCTATGATTTACTTGACATAGAACTTAATCGAACACATCAATTCAGTTCTGACCGGGCCCGGCACATAAGTCAAATCAAATCATCGAGCGGCCGAGATATCGCTTTTACCTTCTTAGATAAAAGTTACAGATAAACTTCGACTTATATGCATTTACATATTCATTAACCAACTATACACAACAATGCGTTTTATAACACCGAGTTACTGATGCATTTTCGCATTATCAATGTACAATCAATTAACAAATAACAAACCATATATCTAAGTTTTAAGACTATATGATATTATCGTCTTGCGATCACCCTTTTATATCATATTCCATAAGGTGATTCCAGCAAGCGCGGGTTTATTCCAATGCTCAAAACTAGTTCATAAGCACTCATGAACGTTGCAGCAACCCTTTGATATGTCTACACCATTTAGACAATCTACACACCAATTCATGACAGTCTTCATTCATATCTACTTCCAACATATGAACGATTGTGGACAATTTGAACAATTCGATTATTCCTAATAAACTCAATTATTCTGGAAGTCAAAACATGCAAAGTGAAACAATAGCTAAACAATTAACATAAGATAGTAACATTACTCATAAATAAAACTCATTTATTTAATCATCAAATGTTAATTACATTTATCTATTACACGTTTCAAATACTATCTAATCTATGCTAATATCATCCTTCAGCCCAATACTCCTAGCATGTTGCAAGTGCTTAACCCTACTCAGTCCCTTCGTAAGCGGATCTGCTGGGTTATCTTCTGATGATATCCTCTTCACTACGAGTTGTCCTTCTTCTACACGACGTCTAATGAAGTGATATTTTCTGTCGATATGTCTTGATCTACCATGATCCCTCGGTTCCTTGGTCAAGGCAACCGCTCCTTCGTTATCACAGAAAATCTCCATGGGCTCCTTTATGGCAGGTACAACTCCAAGATCACCGATGAAGTTCTTTAGCCATATTGCCTCCTTCGACGCTTCGCTCGCTGCAATGTACTCTGATTCACACGTTGAATCAGCCACGGTTTCCTGCTTGGAACTCTTCCATGTCACTGCTCCTCCATTTAGGGTAAAGACCCAGCCCGACTGCGAACGGTAGTTGTCCCTGTCGGTCTGAAAACTGGCGTCACTATACCCTCGGACCTTCAAGTCATCACTCCCTCCGAGGACTAATGATGTGCACAAAAGTACCCACTAATTTTAATATTTATAAACAAACTTAACTATCTATGCACTTATAGGCAGTGTACCTAGTCAGATTACAGTATAGCTTGGGTAAGTCGGGTGTCGATCACAGGGAACGGTGTTCTAATTAATTTACTTACTATTAAATTAACCTAATTTATTAACAAATTTAATAAAGGGTTTTATCTGATTTTACAAGATCAGATGAACTTAAATCCAATTCAATAAGTAAAAACACACACTCTTGTTTAGATTGAATCCACTTTTCCCTTATGGCTAGCTAACAATTACAGATTACTAAGTTGGTTTTTTAATTATATTAGTAATTTAGTTCTATCTTACCAATATTTAACTAATTCATGTCAAACCATGTATGTTCACACATAATTAAACACAGAACCAATTATAGTTGTAAATATGCTATATAAGATTTGTTGTGTAAACGCAATTATGATCACAATTCTCGTTCTCTAGCACAGCTAAACTTTATTTATTCTAATTATTAACTAAGATTGGTCAATCCTAGCATCTAACAATTCAATGTTCACTAAATTATTAGGTAAACAGGTTCATGCAGTTTAATGGTCACTAAGCTACACAGAACATGTAATTAAACAATTAGATAAACAAATATTAACATGCTAGGTCATACAAATCAAACACAAGCAAATTTTCACCAACTAAGCTTAATCCATAATCATATAACTATTCATAAGTTCAAAGCTTCATCTAGCTAAACAAGAGTAGCTAGATTCAGCTGCTCATCATAGTAATTAAACTAACACAGCTAAAACTAATGAAAGACATGTTCTAAAAATAAACCTTTACTTCTTTTGGTGTTGAAAACCCTCTTCCAGAGCCTTTCTTTCGTTCTTATTCGTCTTCTGGAACTCTTTTTCTTCTGCCAAAAGTCTCCCCTTTCGTAATAATCATCAGAACTTATATAATGCTTAAAAACTCGCGCCACGTCGTGGCCAGATCTCGCCACGTCGTGGGCTTCAAGAAATCCGTATTCTTCAAGGAAATCCTCCGCGTCGCGATGCTTATCTTCTGGAACACCCATGCCACGTCGTGGGCTTCATCGCCACGTCGTGAATTTAGCTCTTATCGTGAATTTATTATTTTCTTGTCTTCCAAGCCTCCCATGTTCCCCCTTTTGTCACCTTTGGTCCCTTTCTTCGAAAATCCTTTGTATTGACTGAAAATAACAATTTAAACTCATAAGTATCATTATTCTAAACATGTTATCAATTTATTAATAAAAATGTACTTAAATACTGCCTAAAAATAAGTGTAAATATGGCAATATCAAAATACCCCACACTTAGGCTTTGCTTGCCCTCAAGCAAATTTCAACTTAATTCTTAATTACTAAAACTACACAAAACAATCCGACTCTAGTTTAACCATTATGCCAAAACCCCAACGCATGCATTTGTGTCTAAAATTCTCCTAAAGTACCCCCCATACTTTAAATACTCACAATCTTCATAAACACTCACCCACTTTTTCCGAACAATGCTCATTTTATGCAACCCTCCGAATCCATCCGCAGAAAACCTCCCAGCCTCAAGGTATTTTTAGTTGAGCAACCTAAGCGTACATAAACTAGAATTACAATTTTTCGATACCACTATGGAGCTCTAATTGAATTCTTCATTTCTTTGACATTTGATCTTTAGTTTCTTTGAATTCACCACCTTTGTTTGATTTTTTTGGGTATCTTCAACTTTTTGGATTTCTTCAGAATTTTGATCTTTTGATCTTCACTTTATTTGCTTCAAAATTCTTCAAACTTTACTCGTAATTCTCTCTCTCTTTTTTTTTTCACATGTAACTCACTTTTTTCCACTCAAAACCTACATGCTTAAGCAGAGGCGCTCAACCTCAACCTTTATTGGTTAATGATAATAATTTTCCTGGATACATTTCAGGTTTAGGCTGCTAAACATATTGCATCCCTCAAACCAAGCGGGGTTATGTTTTTGTTCCATGATTTCACTAAAATAAGGGAAGCCACAAATGCACTATAACGTGTATTGGCTCAACTAAACATTTGAACTTTCATCGGATCATCCCGCATAATACTAGCAATTATAGCTCAAATTATTAGTACTAGATTCAATTAATTTTAATTTTCCAAATTTTCTAGCAATTTACTTTTTCTACCCCTACCCCACACTTATTTCATACAATGCCCTCATTGTATGTATAAAACAAATCAAAATTAAAGACAAGGGAGAAAAAGGAACAGACTCCCCTGGGATAGTGGCGTGAGCATCTCCAAAAGCGTGGACAAAGTACAATTGGACTTCCAAAAATCGAAACTCGGTGATAAACCACGAACCGAACTCGAAACGTCAATTCGTCAAAGTGTGTATTTGTAAGGAAAAATGTGGCAATGATAAACTGGATCTCGTCTTGATATGGGTTGAAACCGCAAACACCAAAAAAGCTAAACTACTATAAATTGCAAGAGCGCCACGACGTGGCACAAGAAGTCCACGTCGTGGAAACTGAACCTCAGCAGAAAATGAGTTGTTTGCTTTATTCACTCTAGCAGCTTTGACCAATGGCTAACTGGTTGCCGACGCTTCTGTGCAAATATATTTCCCAACTATAACCTCTCTCCTAATAGACCCCACACTTATCTTGAATTGTGGTTCCGACTCACGACTCTAAGCTTCTTTGACTAGACTAACACGACTCGAAAGCTAACCTTCTATGCTCCTTAGAATTCCAACGCTAATCTGAAAAATTAGATCAACCCAAAAGAAAAATAAAGTAACATGATAGTCTTAATAAAGTTTTACATCACACACTAAAGTTAACAAAAAAAAAAACTCAAAAACAGAACAAAAGAAATAAAATCAATCATCATCTTGATCTTGTGCTCCACTTGGCCCTGCTCCATCATCTTGTGGACGCCATAGCTCCTCCCATGTCGGAAAATAGGGATATTGTGGTGGCATAGAAGGTGGTCGGGTCACACCCAAATGTGAATAGATACCCTCAGTAAGCTGGGTATGGTAAATAGCATGACCTCGTAGATTATCCAAATATGTTCCCACCCGACTCTAAAAAGGGTCGGTGGGCACTCCTTGCACATACTGCGAAGTAGCACGCTCTCGTTCGACCTCACCTCTAGCCCGCACATTCCGATGCCTCGGCCTAGCTGGTGGCTGCTGTCCCGGCTGCACTTCCTCCTGTTCGTCATCGATCGGTGGTATAACAAAGCGACCCCCGATATTCACCACCGCGCGCATCACACCCAAGACTTGAATGGTCAAGTTTGTGTCCGGGAATCGAGTCAGATTCCTCACAAAGTCAGGGTTCAAAATTTGATATGACCTAGCCAGGCGAGTAACCAAATGCCCCCCAGTAATCGGGCTCGGGCTCCCAGGCCTAGAATTGGCCGCTTTCTTCCCCATAAACCTTGCCAACATATAAGGCAGATCACAACAAACCCCCGGGGTAATAAGTGTCCATAAATAAAATAGATTCTGGATGGGGACCTTATCACCATGATGCTTGTGATTGATTGAAAACGTGATAAGGCGGTGCAAAAATCGGAACACAGGATTCCGTATTTGTGACTCACTCGAGTCACGAGTGTTGTACTCATGGTTAGAAATGCCCCGCCAAAACTGCACATCCAAAGTACCCGGAGTAAAATCCCGCACACATCCAAGCAAGAAAGGAATAAAAAATGGAGATTGCGTCTCCACTTCCGTATAGAGCCCCATACGCCAAGCAAACTCCTGAAGACTACACTCACGATATACACCTCCAAGACGAAACACAAGTGCCCTATTGTAGGTGACATCAAGGGTGCGCTCTTCAAAACAAACGGTAGAAAAAAATTCTACCGACAATTCCCGGAACACGGGTTCTTGAATGGCGAATAGATTCCTCCACCCGTGACAAGTGAACGAAAATTGATCTCCAACATAAGTCTTCGACCAATAACGTTCCAGCTCCACTACCATTCCCACTCTACCCAGCCATCCCCAATCAATAATTGGGGCTATTGCAAACTCCCTATTGTATAACCATCCAAGTCGATTCTCGTAGGTTGTTAGCAACGGTCGGGGAATGTTTTGAGGGAATTGATATAGAGGATGTATGCTTGCTACATCTATCGGGCCCTCTTCCTGCTGGACAGCTCGTCGTGGTCCCATTTCTGCAAACAAGAGCAAAGCAAAGCAGCAAACAATTAACACATTAAAACATATATAAAGGCCTGCCAGAAGTCACGACGTGGCCAGGCTGCGCCACGTCGTGGAGCTTGTCGAACCCAGATGCTGAATCGGACATGTTTACGTGCGATTTCCATAAAAATAATTCTTGGGGTTTGTTCCTATGGACTTTTAAATAATATGGAAACTAAAATCGGACACTAGATTCAACCAATTTCGTGAATCATTCAAACCCTAATCACGACAACTTGAAATTGGAAGAAATAATTGCAAAATAATAAGTAAAACACGTACCAAATGTAGTAATTAGCAAGATCTTGCAACGAATTTAGAAGTATAATAAGAAATTGGCAGTAGGGTCGTGATGTTCCCGTGAGTGCGGCAGTCTTCCTAGTGGGGAATAAGGGGTTTCTCGGTCAAAGGGTTTTAAGCGATTGGTCCCCCCCTGATTTTTAAAGGCCACGACGTGGCAGGCTTTGCCCACGTCGTGGACCTTAAATTTCCTCAGATCGCGAATTATAATTAAGCCCACGACGTGGCTGGCTATGCCCACGTCGTGAGAGCTGTCAGATGCCAAATTTTAATAATATTCATCTAATTAACTAATTTCTGTGCAAATTTTTCATTACTTAAAGTCCCCTACAGCTATTTCTCTGCTTATTACCGGTTTTTAGATGATGAATTGATGTCGTTCCTAATTAAAAAGAAAATAAAAAGAAAAAAAAAATTGCAAACCAAACTCGGGTTGCCTCCCGAGAAGCGCTTCTTTTTCTTGGAGTCTTGAGCTGGACTCCGTGCCTTCGACGTTGACTCTTCGGAAGAGTCTACCACCAGGATCTTTTGTTCCTTGAACCGCCGTTTATAAGCTTGAACTCTCCTTTTATACGCCTTCTTTGAATTTTCTTTTTTAGTTTTTCCATCTTCTTCATGCTTTCGTTTTGTGCCCTTTGTGTGTTCCTTGCTCTCCATAGCGTTCCCCTCTTCTTTCACCTCCGGCCTTGTTTCTTTTGAAGTGACTTCCTCTTCATCACTTGTCATTTCCTCGTCCTCTTCGCTCACCCAGGAAGGTGGGTTCTTGTAAGCTATGACTTCAATCAAATACGGAACAGATGCCCTGGGTTTTGTCCTCTTGGCTCGATGAACTACTTTTATCTCTTCTTCCATAAGCTTTTCCAACTCTTCTAGTTCATTCTCCTCATTTATCGTGAACACCTCTTCTTTATCTTCTTGAAAGTCATTTCTTATCCCGAAGACTTCTTGTTCATCTCCAACCCTCAAAGTGAGCTTGGACTCGCGGATATCAACCAGGGCACCAGCAGTGTTAAGAAATGGCCGACCAAGGATTATTGGAACATCCGTGTCTTCTTTCATGTCCAAGACTACAAAATCTATTGGAAAAACAAATTTTCCGATTTTCACCAAAATATCCTCCACTATGCCTCGGGGTTGTGTCACCGAACGGTTCGCCATGTGAATCTTCATCTTTGTAGCCTTCATCTTCTGAATCTCCAATTTTTGATAAAATGAAAAAGGCATTAGATTAATGCTAGCCCCGGAATCGGCTAAAGCATTAACCTTCATTTTATTCCCAAACTCGCATGGAAGAGTGAGGCGTCCAGGATCCCCCATCTTTTCTGGTGTTTCTCCCAACACAACTTTTGAAATTTGCTCACTTAGAATCACTGTAGACTGTTTCTTTAATTGCCTTCGCGTATCTATCAAGTCTTGCAGTAATTTCTGGTTCTCGGAAGCTTTGGATAAGGACTCAACAAAGGGAGTATTAATTGGAATCCCTTTCACATGCTTCACAAACTCTAAATGTTCCTTCTCTAGTTGACTAAGTGCTGCACGGGTGGGAAATGGCATAGGTGGATGATAATCTAGAATAGGCTCCAAAGATTTTTGCTCAGACTTGCGCCACGTCGTGGCCAGAGGCGTGCCACGCCGTGGCGAGCCTGGTTCAGCATTCTCTCCATTTTCGATCCTTGATTTCTTGGGCTGCTGCGGTTGTTCTTCCAACGCCTCCAGGAACTCGGATATTGTATCTTCTTCAGTATCGATGGCCATTACGTGAGATTGGGCTTTTACTTCGGGATTTTTCGGGGACAATTTTTCATGGACTAAAGTGGCTAGTTGACCAAGTTGTACTTCAAGGTTATGGATGGAGGCTTGCTGGTTCTTCATCAATGTTTGTTGTTCCATGATAGCGGAATCCGTGGCATCATGTCTCTTTTCCGAAGCCTCCATAAACTTCATCAAAATGGTCTCTAGGTCGGGTTTCTTCTCGATTGGTGGCTGCTCCTTTTGGTAAAAGCCTCGACCTGTCTGCCTATACTTCTCTTCTTTTTGCTTTTTATACTCTTCATATGGCAGCCACTCCTTCTTTGGTTTCCTCCAGTCGTCATCAAACTTATCCCCACTAGAGTAGCACACTTGAGCTTTTCTGTTCCCAGACTCATCCATATTGCAGTCCTTGGTCAAGTGTGGACCACTGCATCGCTCGCACCCCACTCTTATGGCATGTATCGACTGGTCCATTTGTGTTATCCGACGATCCATGTTATTTAGCATGGCCATGACAGCTGCAATTTCTTCAGTTTGGGTCCGTCCACCGCCTTTACTTCCGTCTTGCCTCGGGTTATGGTATTCGCGGGAGTGTTTCGCGAATTCTTCGATGAGCTCCTTGACTTCCCTTGGATTTTTCTTTGTCAACGGTCCTTGAGAATCAAGGAGTTGTCTTGTCATTACATTGACCCCATCATAAAAGATTGACATCTCTTGCTGCACATTTAGGTCATGTTGAGGGCAATTTCTGAGTAAGCCCTTGTACCGCTCCCATGCTTCGTATAGTGACTCCCCCGATTGTTGCTCAAAGTTGGCTATCGCCTTCTTGAGTTTGGCTATCTTGGATGGCGGGCAGAACTGGTCCAGGAATTGCTCACGCATTTGAGCCCAAGTGGTGATTGTACCTGGTGGGAGTGCTTTTAACCACTCCTTAGCAGCTCCTTTGAAAGTGATGGGAAGCATCCTAAGCAAGACTGTATTTCTGGTGACATTTGGGACATTGAAGTAATCAGCAATGTCGTTGACTTCGTCTAGATGCTTAAAAGCATCCTCATGATCCTTCCCGAAAAATGGGATGTCCTTCAGTGCTGTCAATATGTGTCCCTTTAGTTCGAATGTGGCAGTGGCAGGAATTGCGGGTTGGACTAACCCAGGACCCATGTCATCTCGGATCCGTTTTTTGTATGCTCCCATGGACATTTCTTCAATCGCTGCCATCTCGTTCCTTGGCTCGTTCTCGGGTTCACTTGTGTGTTCTTCAAATTCTGGCTCGGTATCGCTTTCGGACTCGGTTTGCACGGGTGTATGATCCAAATGCTCAAGATTGCTCTTGTGCTTTTCTGATGAGCTGGACTCTCCTGTCTTCTTTCCCGACTTCCTAGAAAAGGCTGACTTCAATTCTTGCAAGGGCGTCTTTTTCTTGTGAAGTGCAGATTTGGGGTCTTCCAGTGGTGGCACCAAGTGTGTGTTTGAGCTTCTGGTCATGAACTCCTGCAACTTGCTAAACTAAAACGTAAAACTGAACTAAAATAAGAAAAACTAACTACCAAATAAGTAATTTTAAAAATTTTGCCTGTCCACGTCGTGGCAAGTATGTGGCCACGTCGTGGACTCTGTAAAAAATTTTTATTTTTGCTGAAAAAATAACTTTTTGTGGCTGTGATTCCACAAGAAGGATCGATTAATTTAATGCAAATAATTAAACTAAAAACTAAGTCGTTCCCCGGCAACGGCGCCAAAAACTTGATGTGCACAAAAGTACCCACTAATTTTAATATTTATAACCTAACAAACTTAACTATATATGCACTTATAGGCAGTGTACCTAGTCAGATTACAGTATAGCTTGGGTAAGTCGGGTGTCGATCACAGGGAACGGTGTTTTAATTAATTTACTTACTATTAAATTAACCTAATTTATTAACAAATTTAATAAAGGGTTTTATCTGATTTTACAAGATCAGATGAACTTAAATCCAATTCAATAAGTAAAAACACACACTCTTGTTTAGATTGAATCCACTTTTCCCTTATGGCTAGCTAACAATTACGGATTAATAAGTTGGTTTTTTAATTATATTAGTAATTTAGTTCTATCTTACCAATATTTAACTAATTCATGTCAAACCATGTATGTTCACACATAATTAAACACAGAACCAATTATAGTTGTAAATATGCTATATAAGATTTGTTGTGTAAACGCAATTATGATCACAATTCTCGTTCTCTAGCACAGCTAAACTTTATTTATTCTAATTATTAACTAAGATTGGTCAATCCTAGCATCTAACAATTCAATGTTCACTAAATTATTAGGTAAACAGGTTCATGCAGTTTAATGGTCACTAAGCTACACAGAACATGTAATTAAACAATTAGATAAACAAATATTAACATGCTAGGTCATACAAATCAAACACAAGCAAATTTTCACCAACTAAGCTTAATCCATAATCATATAACTATTCATAAGTTCAAAGCTTCATCTAGCTAAACAAGAGTAGCTAGATTCAGCTGCTCATCATAGTAATTAAACTAACACAGCTAAAACTAATGAAAGACATGTTCTAAAAATAAACCTTTACTTCTTTTGGTGTTGAAAACCCTCTTCCAGAGCCTTTCTTTCGTTCTTATTCGTCTTCTGGAACTCTTTTTCTTCTGCCAAAAGTCTCCCCTTTCGTAATAATCATCAGAACTTATATAATGCTTAAAAACTCGCGCCACGTCGTGGCCAGATCTCACCACGTCGTGGGCTTCAAGAAATCCGTATTCTTCAAGGAAATCCTCCGCGTCGCGATGCTTATCTTCTGGAACACCCATGCCACGTCGTGGGCTTCATCGCCACGTCGTGAATTTAGCTCTTATCGTGAATTTATTATTTTCTTGTCTTCCAAGCCTCCCATGTTCCCCCTTTTGTCACCTTTGGTCGCTTTCTTCGAAAATCCTTTGTATTGACTGAAAATAACAATTTAAACTCATAAGTATCATTATTCTAAACATGTTATCAATTTATTAATAAAAATGTACTTAAATACTGCCTAAAAATAAGTGTAAATATGGCAATATCAACTAAGAACCATTCCTTCGTCCTCCGAAGGTACTTAAGGATATTCTTCACTGCAATCCAGTGTGCTCTGCCAGGATTCCCTTGATATCTGCTAACCATGCTCAAAGCGAAGGCTACATCAGGGCGAGTACAAGTCATAGCGTACATGATTGAGCCAACTGCGGAAGCGTATGGTACTCGGCTCATTTCTGCTATCTCAGCTTCGGTACTCGGACTTTGAGTCTTACTCAACTTGGCATTACTTTGTATCGGTAATTCTCCCTTCTTCGAGTTTTCCATACTAAAACGTTTTAGTACCTTCTCTAAGTAAGTGTTCTGACTAAGTCCAATTAGTCTCTTACTTCTTTCTCTTACTATCCTTATTCCCAAAATGTAAGAAGCCTCTCCGAGGTCCTTCATAGCGAAGCACTTCCCGAGCCAGGACTTAACCTCCTGCAGAGTCGGGATGTCGTTTCCTATGAGTAATATGTCATCGACATATAGAACGAGGAAGCTAACTATACTCCCATTGGCTTTGACATATACACATGATTCATCTTCGCTTCGTACAAATCCAAACTCTTTGACTTTCTCATCGAAGCAAAGATTCCATCTGCGAGACGCTTGCTTAAGTCCATAAATGGACTTCTCAAGCTTACACACTCTATTCGGATGCTTCGGACCCACAAACCCCTCTAGCTGAGCCATGTAAACATCCTCAGCCAACTTTCCGTTAAGGAAAGCGGTCTTGACATCCATTTGCCAAATCTCATAATCATGAAATGCGGCAATAGGTAGCATCACTCTAATAGATTTAATCTTCGCAACTGGTAAGAAGGTCTCATCATAGTCAATTTCGGGAGTTTGAGTAAAGCCCTTCGCAACCAATCGTGCTTTATATGTGTGTAAGTTTCCATCCACGTCGGTCTTCTTCTTGAAGATCCATTTGCACCCAACGGTCTTACGTCCGGGCACATTATCAACCAAATTCCAAACTTGGTTATCATACATGGATTGGATCTCGCTATCCATTGCCTCTTTCCATTTCGCTGACTCCGGGCCTGCCATGGTTTCCTTATAGCTATTAGGTTCATCAAGATTTATTAGTGTACCATCAATAATATACGTGTCCCCTTCGGTGGTAATATGAAAACCATAAAACTGGGGATGAACTCTAACTCTATCGGAACGTCTAAGAGGTAAGGACTCGTCAATCGGTTCAGCCGGAGTTTCCTCCTCGGGTTGATTGCCAGCGGTAGAGGTTCCTTCATCTATCGACTCTTGAATCTCTCCAAGTTCGATTTGCCTCCCACTGTCTCCTTGGCCTATGAGTTCTCGCTCTCGGAAAACTCCTCTCCTCGCAACGAAGACAACATTTTCCTTCAGTCTATAGAAGAGATATCCAAAGGATGTCTGCGGGTAGCCGATAAAAATACATCGCTCACTTCGAGGTTCGATCTTGTCATGAGTATCTCGTCTTACGAAAGCCTCGCAACTCCAAACCTTGATATGTGTCCACATCTCGTTAGGTGTTTTGGCAACCTTCTTAGTAGGGACTCGGTTAAGGATATGGGCGGCAGTCTCTAAGGCATACCCCCAAAAAGAGATAGGTAGTGAAGCACGACTCATCATAGAGCGAACCATATCCAATAAGGTTCGATTACGCCTTTGTGCCACACCATTCAACTGCGGTGTCCTAGGAGGCGTCAATTGCGAAACTATTCTACACTCCTTGAGATAATCATGGAATTCAAGACTTAGGTACTCTCCTCCTTGATCGGATCGAAGCATCTTGATTTTCCTTCCTAATTGATTCTCCACTACATTCTTGAACTCTTTGAACTTTTCAAAGGTTTCTGACTTTTTCTTGATTAAATAGATATACCCATATCTACTATAATCATCGGTAAAAGTCACGTAGAAGCGGTTCCCATCCTTCGTGGTTGATCTAAACGGTCCACATACATCGGTATGTATTAGGTCCAATAGACCCTCACCCCTTTCACATGTACTCGTGAAGGGTGACTTAGTCATTTTTCCAAGTAAACAAGATTCGCACGTGTCATCTTCGCTAAGGTCGAATGACTCCAACACTCCATCCTTTTGGAGTTGGGCTATGCATTTCTTGTTGACATGTCCAAGACGACAATGCCACAAAGATGCTTTATCGATACTAGTGGAAGAATCTATATTCAAAACATCATTTCCTAAGTTATCAACAATCATAAAAGTTTCATAAATTCCATTACATGGTATAGCTTCAAAGTAAAAGACACCATTTAGATAAGCCAAAATAGAACCATTCTCATTATTAAAAGAAAATCTAAAACCTTGTCTATATAAACCATGAAATGAAATGATGTTTCTAGCCATTTCTGGCGAATAGCAACAATTGTTCAAATCTAAACACAAATTATTCCTAAGCCCTAAAGAATACACTCCAATCTTGGTCACAGGCGACGATCTTCTGTTCCCCATGATTAAATTGATTCTTCCTTGCTCCACATCCCTACTTCTTCTTAGTCCCTGCACATTAGAACAAATGTGGTAACCACAACCGGTATCAAGAACCCAAGAAATAGCATGATTAGAATCGTTAGATTTAATTGTGTATATACCTGCGAAAGATGGCTTGATCTTTCCTTCCTTGATGGCTTGCAGGTACTCTGGGCAGCTTCTCTTCCAATGCCCTATCTTGTGGCAGTGGTGGCACTCTGCCTCCTTAGGGTTAGGGCAGGGCTTAGCGGGATCAACTTTGGTCCCAATAGAAGAGGCACCATCTCGGGCTTTAACCTTGCGATAGTTCTTAGATGAAGCCTTCCTCTTCTTTCCCTTTCCTTGACCAATAGCCAAGACAGGAGCAGCAGGTGGATTGGGAGTTGGTGCAACAGACTTGTCTTTGAAGTTGCTCTCAGCGACCCTCAAAAGACCTTGGAGTTTGCTTAGGGTGACCTCCTCTTTGTTCATGTGGTAGGTCATCCTAAATTGATTGTACATCGGAGGCAAAGAGTGAAGCACCATGTCGATCACCAAGTCTTCCCCAAAGTCAACATTTAACTTGCGAAGGCAGTCGACATACCTTTGCATCTTTTGCAGGTGCACGGTAGGAGATTCTCCATGACCCATCTTAGCGGAAATCATGTTAGTGAAAATCTCATAACGCTCTTGTCTCGCGTTCTGGTGGTATCTCTCCAATAAGTCTTGATGCATCTCGTACGTGTACATGTCCTCGTAGGACTTTTGGAATTCGGAGTTCATGGTGGCTATCATGATGCAATATACCTTCGTTGCATCTCGCTCATGAGTTTCAAAAGCGGTAATTTCAGCCGGAGTAGCGATTTCAGGGTTGATCTTCTCGAGCTTCTCATCGAGGACATACTCCTTATCCTCATAGCGAACAATGGTGCGAATGTATCTTATCTATTCGCTAAAGTTCGTTCCATCGAAGGTGACCTTTTGGCAAAGGCTCATCAACGTGAAAGAACTAGCAGCAGCGTTTGCGTTCGACATCTACAAAAGGAAGAAAGGACAAAGATAGATTACAATAAGAATCCCTAATTATCACCCAATAAGAAAAATTAGGGCTAGGATCCAACAATAACATTTACATATTAGAAAAGGGATGCCGTAATCCAACATGCAAATAAATTGAAGGTAAGTTAATGACGATTCACTAGTTCTCCATTTCAAAAACTTAACTATTAGTCCTAAATGTATTGAGAATTCCTAGGTTCGGATGAGATTCATTGAAACTATTCAATGGCATGTTTAAATCTTGATATGCCCCTCTTGTTTGTGACTAGGATACCGAGGATCACAAAGCGGGTGTGAATTACCATGCAAATTCACATGGTGCCTTCATTGTAACGATCACCTATTCGATGTGCCGGTAAACCACACACGCTCTATCAAACTATGATAAACAATGAATCACCCTTTGCCACCTTTTCTTAGAACCAATTAGTGTGTCGGTAAACCACACACGCTCCACTAACTTCTTAGCAAGGGTGCAAAGTGTAATTTCATGGGATTGCATCAATTCACATTTCCTAAAGTAACTAAGATTGGGAAATTTTAAAATGTGTAGTTACTTTGTATTACTTATTATACTTTTAATGAGAGGATGAGGTTGCCCTATCCTACCCGTTCGGCTAAGGACCCTCCACCGATCAAGCAAGCGGTGGGTGTGAGTGAACACCCATTAAGCGCCATTTTATAGGCCGCAACCTTATACCCACCTTATAGATCGGCTTCGTGAATGAGGCCTACTAACGGTAAGACTAGCATTTTAGTTATATATATATATATATATATATATATATATATATATATATTATTCTTGTAATATTATATTAGTATAGGGTTGCATTTTAAACCTTTTAAAATCTAGGGTTTGAAATTAAAATTGTCTAAATTAAAACTTTTAATCACAAAATATAAATTTCAAAACTTGAGGACAAGTTTTAAACATTTAAAACATGAAAGGTTCAATGTCACTAAAGCCCTATTGGAAATGAAACATGAAGATGGTAAACATGTGTGTGCCCACATTCTAGGAATGAAATCACACATCGATAGGTTGATAATGTTGGGTGCGTCATTCCCTGATGAGTTGGCTATAGGCTGGGTTCTACAGTCACTCCCTGAATCATATAATGAGTTCAAAAGAAAGTGTTATATGATGGATCATGACGCAAACCTCATTGACCTAACTTACATGCTCATTGCTACTGAATCAGAAATGATTTGGCAAAACAATGGAGCATATTTGTTGGGAAAGTCAACCAACCATACTTCCGAGGACGTTCTAGGAGAACCGACCTGCATTTGCTGCCAAGAGAAAGGGCATTGGATACAAGTCTGTCCTAAGAGCCTGAAGAGTCCAAAAGATGGGAGAGTCAAAAAGTATGGTTGTGCTTCAAGTAAAATCCACTATCTAACTCCATTAAGTTCCTATTCGTTAATTCTTAATACATAATGTGATGAGATTACATTTGAATGTTTTGCAGGATCAGTGAAAAGAGAGGAAAAGCAAAATGAGTCTAATCACAAAGAAATGGATCTCGATCGCATGGACTTGAAGATTAGATTTTGAGCTCAGAAAGTTATGATAGAATTGTTAGGAATATTTGATTACATAGTTTTTCAGTTGATTTTGCATTGTAAGGACAAATGTTTTCCGCTGCTTTTATGAATAAAAATAAATTTTGGTTTGACTCATTTATTTATTTATTTATTTCCTTGCAATAAAATCATTATGAAAAATTGATGTTTGCATATTTCTACAACGAATGAATGTGATTCTTAATTATGATAATTGTGGAAATGTCGAGAATTTACCAAATAGGGAGAGTTTCTCATCGCCCAAGTTTCAATTGGACAGAAACTTGGAATGATGCAACTTGGTTGCACGATGAATGAGAAATTTCATATTTGGAAATTAGACTACGTCGTTGACAAAGTGTCAAGTGAAGGACTAGGAGATCGAGTACACAAAGTTGTGTGTTGATCAAGTCCACCACAATAGTAACAAAGATATTCGTCATGATTCACTAAAGGTTTAGTAAATATGATTATACTTATAAGATTAAGTGTAATTCTGAATTGATTGAAAAGTTTTAAATCAATAGCAGAACGAATAAAAAGAATCAAGTAGGCAGAAAGATAAAAGTTTCTCTATTCTAAAAAGAAGGGAGAGTACCTTTTATGTTTATGATAGGTCTTAATGATTAAGAACCATATCTCAGTTGATCCTCTAAGTGAATCTTTGTGCAATTGTATGTCTAAGAAGAGGAATCAAGAATTGAAGAAATGGTTAAATCAAGAAGTCAATCATACTTTGTTCCAAAACCAAATCTTAGAGTTAAGATTGTGACATTGAGTGACAAGTCTTAAGAAGGTTTATAACATTCATCAAATGTGGAAAGTTGTGATGTCTTGGATAAGACAAAAACCAACTAGGACCAATTATATGAAGTGTTTTGTCTTGATAAAAGCTACACTAACTCTTGAATATTAGTTTGTCAAGAAACGTTTATTGACAAGAGAATCTTATATGTCAAGGAGTCAGTGGGAGTCTTAATGGTCTTGAAAAGATTCAAGAACTAATCAAGACTAAACCTTATCGATCATCACTAGCACACGAGTAGAGGTCTACAACCTATCGTGTTGACATTATCTTGTTTCTGTGCCGTTCCAATCGAGTTAATTATGCATGTGAGTTCTATGAGTTCTCATTTGAACGCATAAAAGGCAAGAACCTTGATCAATGGAAAGTACATTGATCGGAAAGGATGAGCTGCTTAACTACTTGGAAGACATGGTGGGCAGCCGTGTTACCATAAGGCAAGAAATCAAGATTGAGAAAGTTCAGTCCATATGAGTTTGAATTTGTCATAAACTTTGGTTTTTACAAATTCACATGGATAGGAACATATACACCATTAAAATCGAAGTGTCATAAGATTTCCTCCTTCATTAAAATGACTGTGAGGAAATGCTTTCACTAAGAAAGATTTTAAAAAGATAGTGATTGTGAAATTGTATTCTCGAATTCGATTATGGTTACGGTATCCCTTTCCATGATTCGAATTGTGACAATTGGCAATTAGTCTGAATTGTTCAAGACACACATATGAGCTATCTAAGGTAAAGGTGTATAAGTTTAGGATGCCTTGACAAAAGATTATCAAAGCATTGAGTACTAGAAATATCAACTTAAATAAATTCAATAGGCATTGTTTTTCTGAAAGTTGAGTTGTTTTTGAATACATGTCAAAGCTAGTGGGAGCATAAGCGTTATGTTTAAAATAATCATCATGATAGTGGGAGCATAAATGTTATGATTGTATGATTATTAAGGCAAGTGTTGCAAGTTAGCAATATTAATTATAGAAAACAAGAGTCATACTTTGCAAAGTTGTAATGGTTGAATAGTTGTTTTGCTATAATTAAGGGAGAGAATATTATGCTTCATTTCAAATCTAAAAGCTTAGGTTGTGGAATGTTAATAAATTTAGTCAAGGATACATAGTGTGTTCTTAAATTTCGATAATGATTACGGCATTCCTCTTCTTATTTCAAATTATGAGAACGTAGCACGTAAAATATTATGGCAGAAGATTGATAAAATATCAAATCTTTATGTAAGACATTATGCATCGTGTCTCATACGCTTCGGGTATAGGATCGATTGCAAGTGCTATAATATTTGACCATTCTAAAATTTTCCAAATGTCTAGCGTATTTAGAGGGAATAGGACAAGAATCGGTTTTGACTATGATAATTAAACACCTATCAAAGGACAATCCAAAGTTCGCCGAGGATTGGTTGCTTGTGAGTAGTTGGAAATATAGTATTGGATGGACCATATCGGCATTATTATGAATAGATAAGATTTTATTAAGAATGAGTTGTCATATGGTAAGTATGGAAAGGTTTCCATATTGGGAGTTAGATATTGAGAATCTATGTCTAGATTAGAAACTTTTATGCAAAAGGATGTTCAAAGGAATGTACTTTGAGTGAAAGACATCACATCTATGGAATTGTCTTGTAGCAATCTCCGATAGAGGACTTTGTAATTTCTTTGGCAATAGTCATTGTGACTTTTGTGCTATGACATTACGAAAGGATCATTTCATAAAATGTTAGAATCTAGCATATTCTATAAGTGGCAAGAATTTGATATTTTTTCACTTGTGATAAGGATTGGGAGTTGTGAAATGAGTATGATTGGAAAGGTGTTCATTTGATCTATTTCACAAAGTAAGGACCGTAGGTTAGCATTATGTGCATGCTAAGAGCATGGGACAAGTGTGGTAAGTAATTCAAGTAAGAAGTTAATTACCCGAAATGACAAATAATGAGTAATCGATATGGTGATAAATAAAAGGTGCTTTATTTATACTCAAAGGTTGAAGCCATATGAGATTAGTATTATTCTTGTGTTTCACTTTGCATGTTTTGACTTCCTGAATAATTTAATTGGTTCAGAACAGTCAAATTATTCGAACGGACCACAGTCGTTCATATGTTGGAAGTAGATATGAATGAAGACTGTCGTGAATTGGTGTGTGGATTGTCTAAAGAGCATCAGACATAAGCAAATGTTTGCTGCAACGTTCATGAGTGCTTATGAATATGATTTGAGCATTGGATTAAACCCACGCTCACTTGGATCACTTCATGGATTTCATCACGAGTGATTGGTGAGACGATAACATCTTATATTCTTGAAACCGAGATGTGTGAGTTGTATCTTGCGAGTCGGTTGCACATTGATAATATGTAAACGCACCAGTAACATGGTGTTATAAAACATATTATTGTGTGTGATTTGGTGAGTGAGTGCAAGCGAGCATTGAGTCAAAGTTTATCCGTTCCTTTTATCCAAAGTAGGATAAAAGCGATATCTGTGGGCCCCTCGATGATTTAGTGATGAAACCTAAGTGCTTGGCCAAGCCGGGACTAAATTGATGTGTTCAATTGTAGTATGTTGTCAGTCGTGACAAATCTGAATTCGAGAAACAACACATAGACAGAGAGAATGATTTAGATCCATGTCTCAGTCTATACGATATCTAGAATGGAGGAATATATACGATTGCAGATCAGGATCTGAAGTCATACGCGGAATAGTTATTAGACTTATCCAAGTGGGAGACTGTTGGATTAGTGTCTAAGTCCATTACTATTTTGGTATATACTTGATCCGATGGTGCATGGTCCTTTTGGGTTGCCTTCACCAAAGCAACTTGATAGGATGAATTATGGAGAGAAAGGATTAAATATGATTTATTAATATATTATGAGAATAATATATTAAAGGAGAAATCACATTGTTTAATTAATATTAGTCAAGAATTAATAAGAATTAAGTTTGTGGCTAAAAGAGATTAATTAAACTTAAGGGACTGGAATTGTAATTATAAGATAATTGCAATTGGGCTATGGATTACCTTATAATATAAGGTTGGACAAATTCTATGGGGAAACCCATTAGAAATCGTCCAAGGCTTATTAAAAAAAGGGGTTCATGGGTTGCTTAGGGCCTAAGCATCTAAATTAGGGTTTCCTTGTTAGATAACCCTAATAGCCTCACTATTTAAAGAACCCTTAAGCCCCAAAAACGTGGTGAACTAATTAGTTAGGGTTTCCACACGTTTTGGGCAGCCTCCTTCTCTTCTCTTCTTCATCCTCTTGCTCTTGGTGTTTGTGAACCATTAGAGGAGTGACATTTGTGACTCTAAGCTTTCTAAAGTCAATACAAGAAGGATTTGAGATTGTTATTGCTACATAACAATCAAGGTAAGATCTATAAACCCTTTCACATGTTAATATGATTAATTGTATGCTAAAACTAGGTTTAAAGTCTTGGGTGAATTGCATGTACAATAGAGAAACCTAGATCCAAGCATTAGGGTTTGTATGAGCACATAGGATGTTCTTATGGCTAAACCCCATCATTTATACCACTTGTTCGACAGTTGTGGGTTAATCCAACGAAAAACCCCACAATTTATGTATTCATCATTATAGTTTCTGTAGACAAGGAACCTTTGTCTAGGATTTGTTAGAGTCCATCTTGTCCACATTCCAACCAAATGTCCATATCTGCAGAGTCTGATGTTACTGCTTGAAGAAGACGACATCGATTTGCCCTAAATTATCTCCTTTTGCTTGTGGGTTTGAGAATATGAGAGTTGGAGCGCAGGATTTGTTTATGCAAATAAATTCCATAATAGGGCACTATAATGTAAAATACTTTACAAAAAATTAATTCCTAGCAAAATTGGTAACAAAAGTTGCAACATATAATTGTTCAATACTAAAAACACCACGAGTTTTATTGTCTTTGCAAATTTCCATAGCTAAATATGTATGAATTTGAAATACTCCTTTTCAAAGTTGCTATGGAATTTAATCTCATAACAAATGTGGTCACAACCATAGCAAAACAAGGAAAAGAAATCAAATTCCACAGATTAACTCCCTAGCAAATATCTATGAATGTTACTTCCATAGCAAAGCAACTATGGAATTATTTTTCATTGAAAAATTTTGTTGCATATTAACTACGATAATTAATTCCATAGTAGCAGTACAATGGAAAGTGTTTTCATAAAAATTTTCGTTGGAAAATGATATGAATGTTTTTTCCATAAACATATCGGTAGCATAATAATGGATTTGGAGTCGGTAGCATTTTACCTAGCAAGACCTATGATCGCTATTGGAAATAAATTCCATAGACAATCTGGTAACAACTTTGCTACGGAACGACATTCCATAGCACGATCTATTTCAGAGTAACAACGAAAATACATTCCATAATGCCCTTCCCTAGCAAAATCGTGTTCTTGTAGTGGTTAGTCTTTTAGTCTTTTAATATTTTTTGTCTTCTTATCTTATTATCTTTTTTTTTTTAATTTCTAGGGAAGATGCTAGAAGCTACTAGAAAACACCTATATTGGACTCCATGTGTTGTCCATTTCTTAGATCTTATGTTGGAAGATATTGGGAAAAAAATTCCTTGGGTGAAAATTTGTTTAAACGGGAACTGCTTGTAAATGGGTTTTTATATAGTTTTGTTTGGTCTAGTGAACTTGATGCAAAAGTTCATGAATAAAAGGAATCTGCATAGGCCTATAATTACAAGATTTGCTACATCTTATATCACTTTTCTTCAATTTCACAAGCAAAAGGCTAACCTGAGAAAGATAGTGACTTCTCAAGAATGGATCAATAACAAGTGATCCATGGAAGCAAAGGGAAGACTGATGTATAAATACTTTTTATTAGGAGACATTTTGGAGGAACATGGTGTCTACTTTCAAGTTGACGAGCCCTCTTGTTAGTGTTCTTTGGTTAGTTGATGGGGAAAGAAAGCTAGCCAACCATGGGTTACATATATGAAGCCACGGATAGGTCTAAAGATACTACTGTAAAAATCTTTTCTAATCAAGAAGAGCTTTACAAAACAACTTTTAAAATAATTGTTCATAGGAGGGAACTACAACTCTACCAGCCTTTGCATTATACAGGTCACTACTTAAAATTGTCCATTTTTATGATGATGTAACTCCTGGTTCCTAGTATGCATTTAATTTATAATTTAATCATGTTTACAGAGCAACTCGACGAGTTGGATGCCCCAAACTCATCGAGTAGAGACTATCAGGACCGCGTGATTAAGTAACCTACTCGACGAGTTGAGAGGCCTCAATTCGTCGAGTAGACCGGTTGGGATGAAACCCTAATTTCCAGGGTTCTTCACCCTATTTAAAGGTCTTAATCCTTCCCCACCAGACGTCATCAGATTCCCTGAAACCCTAAATCATATTGAGAGCTCCTTGTTGAGAAACTAGAGGTTTTGGGTGGATTTTTGTGTGTTCTTGTGCTTGGTGAAGGACGTGGAAGAGCTAGACGGTCATTGAGCTTGAGGAGAAGCACTAGATCTGGGATCTCATGCATCTTTGGCAAATTTCCGAGGTAAAAAGTCTCAAACTTGATGATTAATAACTTAGATCTATATTAGTGTTGTTTTATGGATCTTTTGACCCTAGTGTTGGAGTATGATAAACCTTCATAGTCCTGATGCTAAATACTCCCATTCCCAGTGCTATTTGGTCCTTAGATTCATAAAAAGGGTCTTAAACACGTTCATGTCGAAGAAAAGACCATATCCATAGAAGTAGGTTGCTATATCTCGAGATTGGGTCCATTTGAGTCATGCAAAGCCATCAAGTTGTCGACTTTACAGATATATACCATGGAAACAATGCATATCTATATTCTGGAACCTTAGATCTAAGGAAAGGGCTTAATTGAGTAAGAACTATGAGGAACTCGACGAGTTGAGTTGAACATTCCTGATTCTGTTGAGGGAACTCGGCGAGTCCACAAGGGAACTCGACGAGTTGTACTGGGAAAGTCCCATTTCTGTTGATAAGGAGAGACTCGGCGAGTTGGAGGTAAACTCAACGAGTTAGATTGCGATTTCAAGATTATGTGATTTATGGGAACTCGACGAGTTGAGTCAAATCGGAGTGTTGACTTTGACTTTGACTTGACCAGAGTTGACCCTTAAGGGTCATGAGTATGGAATGGTATCTAAGGGGTTGTTTTGGTTCAGGGAGTGAGTAGAGTTGATTCTGGGCATAGATGTTTCAGCTATCATCCGAAAGTGAGGTGAGTTTCCTCCTGGTTTAAAAGGGTCAAAGGCACCAAGGCCGGCCCGCATATGTTTTGTTTATTGATTAGTAGCCGAGTGTGGGCGAGGCCCATATCTCATAGATAGTGGACTGTAAGCAGACCCGTGGCTCATAGCATTATTTGAGTATAGATATAAAACTGATTGATAGATTTTGTTATACTTGTTGTCAGTTTGATGCTTGTATGTGTGCTTAGTAGCTGAGTGTGGGTGAGGCTCGTATCTTATAGACAGCTGAGTGTGGGCGAGACCTGTATCTCATAGATAGTAAGTGTGGGCGAGGCCCATATCTCATAGTTAGCTAAGTATGGGCGATGACCGTATCTCATAGTTAGCGGAGTGTGGGCGAGGCCTGTATCTCCTAGTTACCCTAGTGTGGGCGGGGCCCGTATCTCTTAGAGTGTGGGCGGGGCTCGTATCTCCTAGTAGAATGATTATGTGTATGGTATGTGGTACTTTGAGGGAAATTCACTATGCTTCGTGCATACAGTTTTCAGTTTTGGTTTCAGGTACATCCGGTAGCAAAGGGAAGAGCTCAGGATGACTACATTACACACACCACGATGTTTAGCCTAGGATGTTTACTCGGATGTTTTGATATGATACTCTGATTTGATACTATGACTCATGTTTTTGGATGGAATGATTTTGATAACTATGGTTTATTTAATAAATAAAAATGAAATTTTTAGCCATGATTTTTGGGATGTTTCAGATGATGTGCAAAAGATTATAAGCTGTGAATAGGTGATGACCGGGTTACATTCTTGCATTGAAAGGTTGGCTCCATGTATTCAGATTGAGGACAACATCATAAGAGAATTAGGCAAGTATCAAGATGCAGAATGACTCTTTAGTAAAAATTTGGCTATTAGGCAAAGGAAGCTAATGGCACCTAGTAAGAAAAAGCTTAAATAAATATTATACATGTAATTATGCACTATATTAAATTTACTTTTAATTTTTTTCGTATTAAAAAAAAATGGTGGACAACATTTGGATCTTCATCTCCTAACTTGCAAAAGTTTTCTATAACATTACTTAGTCTTACTTGTAGTGCTACAAGTTGTGGGAGAAATTATGGTGTGTTTCAGCATGTAAGTGTGTGTGTGTGTGTCTATATATATATATATATATATATATATATATATATATATATATATATATATATATATATATTAAAATTTATAGTTTACTTTTTAAAAATATGAATTAATATATAATATAACTTTTGAGAGCATCACACCAAGGAACAAACAGGTTATCACAAGAATGATTGAATGAAATGATATATGTGAAATTTAATCATGCTTTGCATCGCCGATATAAAAAGTGAGGGAAGTAGTAATCGTATTAGGTTGGAGGATATTATAAGTTATAATATATTAATATGAAGTTATGTTATTTAATTAGTCTTAGTCTTAAACTAATTATGAATTAATTTAGAGATTAAAAAGAAGACTAATTCGATTATGGGCTATTGATTTTCTATGGTGTGGGCTAATACTCATTTGTTAATGGGCTAGGCTTATATGGAAGTCCATGGATGATCCATGGAGCTTTTAACCCATGGATCCTTGGAAAGGAAAGGTCATGGGTTATTAGGGTTTCACCCTAACCATGCACACTATATAAGCATGCTTATGGAGCATGAAATGGCAACTAGTGAACTAGTGTGTGTGAGCTTGTGTGTGGCCGAAAATATACAAGTGTGTATACTCTCTCAAAGTTTTCCAAGAGTTTGTGGTGTTTTGTGATTCCATTTGAGACATTCACACTATTGGTGCTTGGCCCTCAAACTCCTAAGAACCAAACTCATCAAAAGGTATGTAATCTCTTCTAAATCTTTTATGTTGAAATGTTCCCCATGCCATGTTAGATAGGTTATAAACCTTGGAAAATTATTATTTTGCATGTATTTAGACAAACATAGATCCAAGGTTTATTAGGGTTGCATGCACACTTAGGAAGTGTTAGTTTGCTCAAAACCCAACAGTGGTATCAGATCTTAGGCTTGCTTGTTTGATACTTGATGCAAAATAGTTGAAAAAGTTGAAAAACTTGCTGTCTGACTGATGTACTCGCCGAGTCCATGGGGGGACTCGCCGAGTACAAGGCAAAATTCATCCTACTCGCCGAGTAGGTTTGTGCACTCGGCGAGTAGAATGATCAGAGTGCAGAATTCGACTTTTGCTGCTGGAAATGGACTAGAAACATTACCCTAAACTGTTTTGGTGTTTTAAAACTTGTTTTAGTTGGTGTAATGGTTGTTCTAATCCATTTACAATAGCATATATCAAAATTCCATGATTTTTATGTGTTCATATAATTCTTGAAATTTTGATGATCATGTTCATGTTCTTATGAATTTAGAAGATGATAGGAATTATTTGCTGAATTGTTTAGAATTAATTCTTGATCATTTATGTGTTTTAATGGAATCCATAATTTGTCCTCAAGTTATGGATATCCAAAGGTCACTTTCTTTAACACACACATTTAAACACATAAGTTACATGAAAGTGAAGAGTCTTCATTTTTATGAACCTTTAATTCATAAGTTATGAAATGAAAAGTTTTGGATAGTTACAAAACTTGTCCTCAAGTTTTGGAATTTGTAAAGTTTCACACACTTTAATAAACTTTAATTCCAACCCTTAGAGTTTTAATAGTTAAAATTCAACTCTTATACTATTTATAACATTAATGGTTAATTATTATATATATGTATAAGAATAAGTCGTTCTACCGTTAGTAGGCCTCATTCACGAAGCCGGTCTATAAGGTGGGTATAAGGTTGTTGCCTATAAAATGGTGACTTAATGGGTGTCCACTCTCACCCACCGCTTGCTTGACTGGTGGAGGGTCGTTAGCCGAACGGGTAGGACAATGACTTTAAATCCTCATTAAAAGTATAATGATTATTATAAAGTAACTAAACCTTTTAATTCCCAATCTTAGTTATTTTAGGAAAAATGTGAACATGGTGCTAGTCCATGGAATTCACACTTTGTACCTTACCAAGTCGTTGGTGGAGCGTGTGTGGTTAACCGGTACACTAACTTGGACTAGTAAGGATCACGAAGGGTGACTTAATGTTTGTCATAGATCAATGGAGCGTGTGTGGTTAACCGGCACATTGATTAGGTGATAATATTAAGGGTACCAAGTGAGTTAGCATGGTTATTCACACCTTGTTTTGTGATCCTCGGCATCCCAGTCACAAAACTTGAAGGGCACAATCGAGATTGAAACATGCCATTGAAAAGTTCAATGAATCTCAAAAGAATCTAGGAATTTCAAATCCAATTAAAACCTAATAATACATTTTGTTTTTTATGGTGGAAATTGGTGAATCGTCATTCACATACCTTTCAAATATATTATTGCTTAGATTACGGCATCCCTCTTCTAAGTATGATATATTGTGATTGGGTCCTAGCCTTAATATTACATTTGGGTGTCTTATTAAGGATTCTAAATATCTAATCTAAACTTGCTTTCTTCTTTCAGATGTCTTCCAACACTAATGCTTCAGGCTCTAACCCAACTGGTTCTTTCTCTCTCATGAATCTTTGTGGGAGGGTCATCTTTGATGGTTCCAACTTCATGGATTGGATTAGGAACATCAGGATGGTTACTCGTTATAAGGACAAGGAATATGTCATCGATAAGGAGTTAAAAGAACTTGATGAGTCTACTGCTACTCCTGAGGAGATCGCTGAATTTAGGACTCATGAGAGAGATGCTACTAAGGTGGCATGTATCATGATGGCCACGATGACAGCCGAGCTCCAAAATTCTTATGAAGATTATTACCCTTTTGAGATGCACCAAGACCTGATGGAATGGTACCATCAGAGTGCTCGTCAGGAGCGGTATGAAATAATCTCCTCCATAATAACTACCCGCATGAAGGACGGTGATTCCGTCACGGCTCACATGAAAAAGATGCAAAGGTATGTGGACCGTTTGCTGAAGCTAAATGTGAACATCCCTGAGGAGTTGGCAATTGACATCATTTTGCACTCCTTACCTTCTTGTTATGATCATTTTCGTATGACATATCATATGAACAAGGAGGAAGTTACCCTCAGCAAGCTTCAAGGACTCTTGAAGACCGCTGAATCCGGTCTTAAGGGCAAGGCGGTTGTTACCTCTACTACTCCTACTCCAACATCTACCCCTGTTTTAGCTATCGGGCAAGGCAAAGGGAAAAAAAGGAAGTACCCTTCGAAGGGTACCAAGGGAAAGTCTCTTGAAGGCTCCTCATCGAAGACCAAGAGCGGTTCTGTCACTCCTTCTGCCATTCCCAAGGATGCTGAATGCTTTTATTGCAATGAAAAGGCACACTGGAAGCGAAACTGCCCTAAGTACTTGCAGGATCTAAAGGATGGGAAAGTGAAACCCACCCATGCAGGTATTTATACTATATTGTCTAATTACTCAACATATTCTAACTCTTGGGTGCTTGATACAGGATGTGGTATTCACATATGTTCTGATTTGCAGGGCCTAAGAAGAAGTGAGGATGTGGAGCACGGGAAGATAAACTTGATCATGGGGAATAGGAAGGCTTCACCTGTTTCCAAGATTGGAGTTTATACTTTGTTGCTTAATAATGGGTTAAAATTAGATTTGAATAAATGTGTGTACTCGTCTGATATGGCGAGGAATATTATTTCTTTTCATGCTTTGTACAAACAAGGTTTTACCTTTTCGTTTGATAATGAATGTGGTGGTATTAATGCTTTCTATAATAATGTGTTTTATTTTAAAGCGTTACCTTGTGATGGTGTGTATGAAACCGTGTCGATTGTAGACAACTTAGGAAATAATGTGTTGTATATTGATTCTTCTACTAGCCTAGATAAAGGATCATTGTGGCATTGTCGTCTAGGACATGTAAACAAGAAACGCATAGGCCAACTACAAAAGAGTGGAGTCTTGGAATCATTCGACCTTAAATTGGATGATAGTTGTGAATCTTGTCTACTTGGAAAGATGACAAAATCACCCTTCACTGGAACTTGTGAGAGGGGTGAGGGTTTGTTGGACCTAATACATATTGATGTATGTGGACCATTCAAAACTGCCACAAGGGATGCTAATCGGTATTATGTGACTTTTATTGATGATTTTAGTAGATATGGGTATGTCTACTTAATCAAACATAAGTCAGAAACCTTTGAAAGGTTTAAGGAATTCAAATAGGAAGTAGAAAATCAATTGGGCAGGAACATTAAGATGCTTCGATCCGATCGAGGTGGTGAGTATCTTAGTACCGAGTTCCTTGACTATCTTAAGGAGTGTGGGATTGTCTCACAATTGACTCCTCCCAGGACACCACAGCTGAATGGTATAGCTGAGAGGCGTAATCGAACCTTGTTGGACATGGTTCGCTCTATGATGAGTCGAGTTTCGTTACCAATCTCTTTTTGGGGGTATGCCTTAGAGACTGCCGCCCATATCCTTAATTTAGTCCCTACAAAGAAGGTTACCAAAACACCTCATGAGATGTGGACTGGGAAGATTCCCAATTTAGACCACATCAAGATTTGGGGTTGCGAGGCTTTCGTGAGGCGTGAGACTCATGATAAGCTCGAACCCCGAAGTGAAAGGTGTATTTTCATCGGCTACCCACAGAAATCCTTCGGTTACCTCTTCTACAGACCCAGTGAGAATGTGGTCTTTGTAGCAAGAAGAGGGGTCTTTCGTGAGAGAGAATTTATAAGCCAAGGAGACAGTGGGAGGCAAATTGATCTTGAAGAAATTCAAGAGGCAATCGGTGAAGGAACCTCAGACACTAGCAATCAACTTGAGGAGGAAACTCCTGTTGAGCAAGCTGACATGTCTGTACCTCCGAGGCGTTCCACACGGGTTAGGAACACACCTTCGTTTTATTATGGCTTTCATATTACTACGGAAGGTGATACGTTTATCAGTGATAGTACACTGGTAAATTTGGATGAACCTAGCAGTGTTAAGGAAGCCATGGCAGGCCCGGAGTCTGCTAAATGGAAGGAGGCTATGGACAGCGAGATACAGTCCATGTATGACAATCAAGTTTGGAACTTGGTTGAAAATGTACCAGGCCGTAAAACAGTCGGGTGCAAATGGATCTTCAAGAAGAAGACTGACATGGAAGGAAAAGTGCATACTTATAAGGCTCGACTGGTTGCGAAGGGTTTTACTCAAACTCAAGGTATTGATTATGAAATATTAGGGTTATGCTAGCCATTGCAGCATTTCATGATTATGAAATATGGCAAGTGGATGTCAAAACCGCTTTCCTTAACGGAAAGTTGGCTGAGGATGTGTACATGAATCAGCCAGAGGTTTTTGTCAGTGCAGAGTACCCCAATAGAGTATGCAAGCTTGAGAAATCCATTTATGGATTAAAACAAGCATCTCGTAGCTGGAATCTTTGTTTTGATGAGAAGGTAAAAGAGTTTGGCTTCTCGAGAAGCGAAGATGAGTCTTGTGTGTATGTCAGAGCTAATGGGGGTATAGTTAGCTTCTTGGTACTGTATGTGGATGACATACTACTTATAGGAAATGAAATCCCAACCTTGCAGGAGGTTAAGTCCTGGCTTGGGAAGTGCTTTGCTATGAAGGACCTAGGGGAGGCTGCCTATATCCTAGGGATAAGGATATTAAGAGAAAGGAGTAAAAGACTAATTGGACTTAGTCAGAGTACGTACTTGGATAAGGTGTTGAAAAGGTTCAACATGGAAAATTCCAAGAAAGGAGATTTACTGATCCAAAGCAATACCAAACTGAGTAAGACTCATAGTCTGAGTACAGAGGCAGAGATAGCTGAGATGAGTCGACTACCGTATGCTTCCGCTGTTGGCTCGATCATGTATGCTATGACTTGTACCCGCCCTGATGTGGCATTTGCTTTGAGCATGGTCAGCAGGTATCAGGGGAACCCTGACAAGGCTCATTGGACCGCGGTAAAGAACATTCTCAAGTACCTGCGGAAGACTAAGGACTAGGTCCTTACCCTTGGTGGGAGTGATGAATTGAGAGTATTAGGGTATAGTGATGCTAGTTTCCAGACTGATAGGGATAATTTCCGCTCTTAGTCGGGCTGGATCTTTACCTTAAATGGAGGGGCAATTTCTTGGAAGAGTTCCAAGCAGGAGACGGTGGCTGATTCGACTTGTGAATCAGAGTATATAGCAGCGAGTGAAGCAGCGAAGGAGGCAATATGGCTAAAGAACTTCATCGGAGACCTTGGTGTTGTACCAGCTATTAAGGGACCTATGGAGATTTTCTGTGACAACAATAGTGCGGTTGCCTTAGCCAAGGAACCTAGAGATCATGGCAGATCCCGACACATTGACAGAAAATATCACTTCATAAGACACAAGATTGAAGAAGGACTCCTCGTGGCAAGGAGGATATCGTCGGATGAGAATCCTACAGATCCCCTTACAAAGGGACTGACGAGGGTTAAGCATTTTCAGCATGCGAGGCGCATCGGGCTGAGGGACGATATTAGTTTTACAGATTAGATAGTTTTTTCTTGAAACTTGTAAAATGTAATCGACGTTTGATGATGAATAAAATTTGTGATTTATTTATGAGTAAAGTGTTACTATAATTGTCAATTATTTACTATTGTTTCAGTTTTGCATGTTTTGACTTCCAGAATAATTAATTTATTCAAACCTCCACAATCGATCATACGTCGGAAGTAGGTATGAATCAAGATTGTCATGAATTGGGTTTGTAGATGGCTAAAGGTGTTTAGACATGGCAATGGTTGCTGCAACATTCATGAGTACTCATAAGTTATGAGTATTGGCATAAACCCACGCTCACTTGTATTACTTCATGGAATTTATCTCGAGTGATCGTGAGACGATAATATCATATAAATCTTTAAACCTAGAGATATGAGTTGTTTCCTATGAGTTGGTTGTGCATTGATTGCACGTAAACGCATCAGTAACTTGATGTTATTAAACGTGCCTTTGTGTACAATTCAATAAGTAGTAGAACAACCATATCAGTCGAAGTTTATCTGTTCCTTCTAGAAATAGAAGCGATATCTGGGCCCCTCGATGATTTTATGTTGACCCATGTACCGGGCCCGGTCAGAACTAAACTGATGTGTTCAGCGAAGTTCTTTGTCAAACAAATCAGAAATCGAGAAACAACTGCCAGACAATAAGCAAGACATAGTTCCAGGTGTTTGTCCGGCTGAAATCATGAGAACAGAGGATTATATGATCACTTGTCTTAAAATGGCGCTTCATAGTTCGACGGAGTTTTCGAGAGCTACGAGTGCTGGTTGGTTCCTGAAGTTATATAGGCAAATACAGTTATTAGACTTATCCAAGTGGGAGTCTGTTGGATAAGGTGTCTAAGTCCATAACTTATTTGGTATATACTTGACCCGACCGTCATGGTCCATTTGGGTTGCATCTCATCCAAACTATTTATGGATAATTTTATGAGAGTTATACACATATGTTTATTAATATATTATAAGTTATAATATATTAATATGAAGTTATGTTATTTAATTAGTCTTAGTCTTAAACTAATTATGAATTAATTTAGAGATTAAAAAGAAGACTAATTCGATTATGGGCTATTGATTTTCTATGGTGTGGGCTAATACTCATTTGTTAATGGGCTAGGCTTATATGGAAGTCCATGGATGATCCATGGAGCTTTTAACCCATGGATCCTTGGAAAGGAAAGGTCATGGGTTATTAGGGTTTCACCCTAACCATGCACACTATATAAGCATGCTTATAGAGCATGAAATGGCAACTAGTGAACTAGTGTGTGTGAGCTTGTGTGTGGCCGAAAATATACAAGTGTGTATACTCTCTCAAAGTTTTCCAAGAGTTTGTGGTGTTTTGTGATTCCATTTGAGGCATTCACACTATTGGTGCTTGGCCCTCAAACTCCTAAGAACCAAACTCATCAAAAGGTATGTAATATCTTCTAACTCTTTTATGTTGAAATGTTCCCCATGCCATGTTAGATAGGTTATAAACCTTGGAAAATTATTATTTTGCATGTATTTAGACAAACATAGATCCAAGGTTTATTAGGGTTGCATGCACACTTAGGAAGTGTTAGTTTGCTCAAAACCCAACATTATGTTTGCAGAGTGTCCGAGGCAAACGAGCCTATTCATTTCACTGGAGCATCAAGATAAAAAGAGAGTGATGAAGGGGCCACACCATCAAGAAATTCACACGGAAAAGGACCACCTCTAAGGGATGAAGATGAGGTGCAAGAAGATATTAGAGGGTTTAATTGCAACCCTTGATTCCTGGTATGCAGTTAATTCAAGAATTTCTTGTGTTTTACTTTGGGACTCGACAAGTTGGAGGCCCAACTCGTCGAGTAGAGTCGAGATCCGCGGACAGTTTAAGTGACATACTCAACAAGTCGGAAGACTGACTTGGCGAGTAGGTGCTATTTGGCTAAAACACTAAATTGAGGGTTTGCACCCTATTTAAACACCTTATCTCAGCCTCCATCGTCCCTATTACTCCCAGAAAGCATTATCTCGAAACCCTAGTCTTTTTTGTGTGTTCTAAGGCCATTTTGGTACATTTTGGTTTATTGTGAAGCTTGAATTGAGGAAGGCTTGGGAGTTCGAGTTGGGGATTGGAGATCCATATATTTTGTTCCATTTCCAGCTCATTCAAGGTAAAATGCACCTGTCTTGGTCTTCCATGTGTTATTTATCCTTAGGGTTTGGATTTTGAGTATCTTTTGGGCTTTCTAAGCCGTTTTCAGAATTGTGAAGGGTCGTTTGGGGTTTTGACTTCAGATATGGGCCATTGGAGGGATCTCATGTTATAAAGGTGCCAAGTCTATGGCCATGAGAGCTCTATGTATATTGTAGATCACCTTTTATGGATTTTTGAGCCAAAGACCCCATGCAGGTGCACCAAATTTGGAGCTTTATGTGTAGAATGGACATTAGGACGCCAGATCTATGGTTTTGGTGTGTTTAGACCCAATTAAATCAACTGTATGGCGTTGGTCAAGGATGAACTCGGCGAGTCGCGGTGTAATGACCACCAAATCCTTTCTGTGGATGGACCAGTTGTTAAGGAGGAAGGTCCCGTAGGTGTTTAGACATGAAAAGGGACCTGGGCATCATGGGACTCGACGAGTGTATAATTAGGCTCGGCGAGTCGAAGGCAATCCCCCAATCTTTGAAGATGGACTCGACGAGTTGTTCATACAACTAGGTGAGTCGTAGACTGGACATATTCATATGAGGGAGATGAACTCACCTAGTTCAAGGAAGAACTCGATGAGTCGGATGAAGATTGTCCTGATGGTTTGAATGAAGGAGAACCCGTCGAGTTCTTGCTAGACTCGACGAGTGATGTTGGGGTTGGATCGGGTTAGTGGAGTATGGACTTGTCGAGTTGGTAGACAACGTCGGCGAGTCAGGTCAAGTGGGTGTTGACTTTGACTGGTTTGGTATGACCCCGGTTAGGGTTGCATAATCAAATGAGTAACATTGAGGTATTGTCGTGTATGGATTGAGGAGTCGAGGGTAGTCGACTTATACGCCGAAGATAGTTCAAGCACTGCACGACATCGAGGTGAGTTACCTTCCAGAAGGGGTGGGTCTAAGGCCACAATGCCGACCCACCGTTAGGGGTAATTGGTGGATAATTATCTATGTGATAATTATCTTGGCGTGTTTATGTGATATGGCTTTGAGATATGCTTGTATGATATGTAATGTGTATGTTTGTGGTAGTAGTAGGGTATAGTTTTTCCCTGACATCGGTTCGAAGGGTAGGTCAGTACCTAGATATACCTGACTATATGTTTATATCTTGATATTGTATGATAGCAATAAGGGATGAAATAGTCCCCGGTTACCGGTTGAAAGATACCGATGACAGGTACTGGTTGAAAGATACCGATGGCGAATACCGGTTGAAAGATACCGATGGCAGTTACCGGTTGGAAGATACCGATGATATGATATTGTATGTGGTATAATGGAGGAACTCACTACACTTCGTGCTTACAATATTAGTTTTGGTTTCAGGTACCGCTTTGTCTAAGGGGAAGGAGCCAGCTGTGTAGCAACACATCACACATACATGGTTTCCGCATTGAGTTTCTGGGATTGTACTCTGATTTTCACTACTTCTGATGTTATGGTTTGTAACACGACATTGTGGTTTTTATAACTTGATGTAATATTGTCAATGTTTTGGTAAAAATGTTTTATAGAATATTAATACAAAAATGAAATTTTTGGCATCGAAATTTGGGATGTTACAAGTTGGTATCAGAGCCATGGTTTGAGAGATTAGGACACACCCTCGGGGGTGTCTGAACTCAAACCGAGGGCTTGAAAGATTTTTACAAGGAAATGGTTTTTCTAAAATCTAAACTAAAGAGTTTTGAGAAAGAACGAGGGGTGTGATGTGTGCGACCGGCCGAGCTCAAGTAAGTTTTCCCCAAGATACCCATACATGTTATGTTACGTTACATGATTTATGATTCTGAGAACTGCATGGTAGATTAGGGCTAAGGATCTAGGAGGATGCCTTTCATGCCTGATATATGATTCTGAGAACTGCATGCTAGATTAGGGCTAAGGATCTAGGAGAATGCCTTTTATGCCTGATATATGATTATCAGAATTGCCTGCTAGATTAGGGCTAAGGATCTAGAAGGATGCCTTGAATGCTTGTTCTATGAGTTGCATGCTAGGACTGTCTAGTCAGCAGTAGGATATCATGATTAGGTTATGCTTGATGTGGTTACTCAATGAACGAATGCTGCTTGCTTTGTGCTATAGGGGTCCTGACTAACTTTAACAAACTAGTGAGTGGACATGTAACAGTATTCGCAAGCTAGTTAGGGAAAGGAAGTAGGGAATCCTAGTGCAGCTGATGGCGGAGAGTAGGTCAGAGGGTGCCCTAGGAAAGCCTAGGACGAGATTAGTGGAAAAAGGTATCGGCGAAGGGAATTGGTGAAGATGAAGCAACCATTGAGGAAAGTACGGATAAATGTGGAAGGTAGTATGGGCCTATACTACTGGAAGCAAAGGATCCGTACTCGAGTCATGGAGGGCCGAGATGGAACCAGGAACCTTGGAGGGTGTATGAGACCTCTCGGGATTGTGTATGATCCTGACGTTTACGTGTTTATTTTCAGTATGGTGGTCACACGACATGGAGCAGGAGGTTCAGGATCTGAATTAGGATCGGATCAGGCTCGGGTGCAGGGTCCAAGCAGGTCGATAACGGACTACGCGAGTTCAACACGTCTGAGATCATGAAAGGTATCCTTGTGGCGCCCTGGTTATTTTCAGGTCGATCAAGGAAGGGATTGTTGAGCTGATGGAGGATCGCCTCTGAGCATTCAGGAGTGACTTGGCGTCCAGCTAGTTGGGTACGCACACACTGCCCTTCAAGGATACCAGGGGGAGTGGTGTGTTAGACTTCCATGGGGTGAAGGACCCCATTTCTGCTAGGAGATGGATCACATACATCGAGTCTGTGCAGCTGACGAGCTTCTGCCCGGAAGGGTCGAAGGTCCGTTTTGCTGCAGGTTGTTTTAGGGATCGAGCCAGAGATTGGTGGGAGTTAGTTGGTGATTGTTGGGAGCCCTAACCATCGAGGCTATGACTTGGTCAGATTTCGTAACCCGATTCAGGGCTGAGTTTACACCAGTTGTGGAGCTTTAGCAGCTGGCCAGAGAGTTTTTGGATATGAGACAAACTATGGAGATTGTGACGGAGACTGCTATCATGATATGTTGAGAGCCGACATTCAGGAGCATGTTAGCTATTCGGCCTGCCCGACCCTAGAGTCCATGATTGCCAGGGCGTGGGAGAGGGCGATAGATTTGGAGCACCTTAGGAAGAGTAAGTAGGAGACTGCGCATGTTACGGGGGTTTCGGGAAAGAAACCCAAGGGATTCAATGTGAGGTAGAAGGGACAACAGGGGTGGGACCGTTGTGGGAAGTGCGGTCGGTCACATGAGGGATTTTGCCGCACTGGGTCGAGTTCCGACTGCTACAAGAGCGGCAAGACTGGGCATTTTGGCAGGGATTATACTGCCCCTGCTCCCACGGTTTCGATATCATTCCTTATTTGCTTTCATTGCAATCAGAGGGGCCATAAAAAGGCCAACTGCCCTAGATTGACAACAGTGACAGCAGCAACGCCAGTGGTGGCGCCGACTCCAGCGACAATACGAGTCGCGAATGGCTGAAAGGTCAGGGCAGAGGCTCCGATGGTGCGGAGCCGAGCATTTCAGTTTACAGCCGAGGAGGGACGCGCTGCACCCGATATGGTGACTGGTATGATTTCTTATCTTTACTCTTTATATTATGCCACTATGATTTTGATATATGTATGCTTGGTTTAGGGTCGTTCCAGGTGAACGGTATCCCAGTTCAGGTATTGTTTGACTCAGGTGCTACCCGATCGTTTGTCTCTCTTGTGCTTAGCAAGAAGTTTCCTAAGTCTTCGGGCATGTTGGATTGCCCTCTAGAGGTTGAGATTGCGGACGACAGGTCAGTGCGAGCATCAGAGGTCTACCGAGATTGTGTCTTTTGGCTGTTCGAGGAGCGCTACCTAGTAGATTTGGTTCCCATACCTTTGCGGGGTAACAAGGTTATTATTGGTATGGATTAGCTAAGCCCCAATGGGGCAGTGATCGACTGCGCGTAGCAGTTGGTGCGGATCAGGACTCCAAGTGGGGGAGAGCTGGTGATTCAGGGCGAGAGGCCACAGCAAGGACCAGCCTTATGTTCAGCAGCGAGAGCTAGGCACTACCTTCAGCAGGGTTGCATAGGATTTGTCGCTTATGTCATGGATACCCAGGAGGCGGGTAAGGCGATGGTGGACAATGTGCCGGTGGTACGAGATTTGCGGATGTATTCCCCGAGGAGTTGCCTGGGATACCTCCAGAGAGGCAGGTAGAAATCTGGATCGACCTAGTCCCTGGTGCGGCTCCGATAGCCAAGGCACCGTATTGGTTGGCTCCTTTTGAGATGCAGGAGCTGTCTACACAGCTGCCAAAGCTGTTAGACAAGGGATTCATTAGACCGAGCAGTTCACCCTGGGGAGCCCCGATTCTGTTCGTGAAAAAGAAGGATGGGTCGCATCAGATGTGTATAGACTATAGGGAGCTGAATAAGGTAAAGGTGAAGAACCGTTACCCACTCCCGATATTGATGACCTCTTTGACCATCTTCAGGGAGCATCTTGGTTCTCCAAAATTGATCCGCGTTCAAGATATCATCAAATGAGGGTCAAAGAGGAGGATGTGCAAAAGACTGCATTCCAGACGCGTTATGGACACTATGAGTTCATGGTGATTACCATCGGGTTCACCAATGCTCCTGCCGTGTTCATGGACCTCATGAACCGCGTATGCAGACCGATGTGGGATCGGTCTGTGATAGTGTTCATCGATGACATCTTGGTTTATTCCAAGATGCGAGAGCAACATGAGGAGCACTTACGAGAGGTGTTGGATACTTTGAGGAGGGAGAGCTTGTATACTAAGTTCTCCAAGTGTGAGTTCTGGTTACGCGCGGTGCAGTTTCTTGGGCACCTTGTCAGCCAGGACAGGGTTTCGGTCGATTCGGCCAAAGTGGAGGCTGTGATGAGATGGGAGGTTCCGAGGTCTCCATCTGAGATTCAGAGCTTTCTGGGACTGGCGGGCTACTATCGGAGATTCATTCAGGACTTCTCCAAGATAGACGTGCCCTGACCCGGTTGAAAGTCGTGGTCTTTCGCTGGGGGCCTGAGCAGCAGGGTGCATTTGAGACGTTGAGATAGAGATTGTGCGAGGCACCAATCTTAGCCCTGCAAGAGGGCATGGTGGACTTTGTGGTATATTGTCATGCGTCCATCTATGTCTTGGGCGTGGTATTGATGCAGAGGGGGCATGTTATTGCTTACGCTTCGAGGCACCTAAAGCCTCACGAGGCGAATTATCCGACACATCATTTGGAGCTGGGGGCTGTTGTTTTCGCCCTAAAGATTTGGCGTCATTACCTCTATGGGGTTCGTTGTACCATTTACACGGACCATAAGAGACTGAGGTATCTTATGGACCGGCCAAATCTAAATATGAGGCAACATAGGTGGCTTGATGTGGTAAAGGATTACGATTGCGAGATCCTTTACCATCCGGGGAAGGCCAAGGTCGTGGCTGACGCGCTTAGCCGCAAGGCTACGCTGATCAGGGATATCTGTATGAGGATGACAGTTGTGACTCCATTGTTGGAGCAGATTCGGGAGGCCCAGCAGGAAGCCATGAAGGAGGAACATCGAAAGAGCGAGCGAATTGTGGGTCAGGTTTTCACCTACGACTATGATAGCCAAGGATTATTGACTCTTCACCGTAGGTTGTGGGTCCCTTATCATGGGGGTGTGCACCAGGTATTGATGGCAGAGGTGCACAAATCCTGGTTCTCCATCCATCCCGGGACGACGAAGATGTACAAGGATCTTCGTCTCGATTATTGGTGGCCCTGTATGAAGAGGGACATAGCTTGGTTTGTGGAAAGGTTCCTGACCTGCAGAAAGTTCAAGGATGAGCACCAGAGACCAAACGGCAAGGTCCAGTCGTTGGATATCCCATTGTGGAAGTGGGAGGATATTACTATGGACTTCATTACGACGCTTCCCAGGACCGCGCGAGGAGTGGATTCGATTTGGGTCATCGTTGATCGATTGACCAAGAGCGCCCATTTTATTTCAATTCAAGAGAGTATTTTGGCCAAAAAGTTGGCCGACATCTACATCTGGGAGGTAGTGATGCGGCACGGGGTGCCAGTTTCAGTGATTTAAGATAGGGATGTACGGATCACTTCCAGGTTTTGGAAGAAGTTTCATGACGAGTTGGCTACTCGACTCCATTTTAGCACCGCCTTTCACTCACAGATGGATGGTCAGAGCGAGCAGACCATCCAGACACTAGAGGATATGCTTCAAGCGTGCATTTTAGACTTCATAGGTAGTTGGGATACTTACCTTCCGCCGGCGGAGTTCTCCTTAACAATAGCTATCATGCGAGTATCGACCGTCCTCCTTTCGAGATGTTGTATGGGAGGAAGTCGAGGACCCCGATATGCTAGGGAGAGGTTGGGCAGCGAGTCATGGGGAGTACCAAAGTGGTACTCAAGACTACAGAGAGGATCCAGCAGGTTCAGAGTAGGCTTCGGACTGCTCAAAGTCGACAGAAAGGTTATGCTGACAAGCGTCGGTCAGACTTGGAGTTTTAGGTCGGGGATATGGTGCTCCTGAAGGTGTCGCCATGGAAAGGCGTCATTCGATTCAGGAAGCGGGGCAAGCTGGGCCCCAGATATATTGGACCCTACAAGGTTATGGCCCGGGTGGGCAAGGTGGCATATAGGCTGGATCTGCCAGCCGAACCAGTCAGATTCATATCACTTTTCATGTCTCCCAGTTGCGGAAATGTCTGGTAGACGATTCGGCGGTGGTGCCTTTAGAGGATATTCAGGTTGATGACATCCTGAACTACATCAAGCGGCCAGTAGCAATCCTTGATAGTAAGTCAAAGGATCTGAGGAACAAGAGAGTGGATCAGGTAAACGTCCAGTGGCAACACCGAAAGGGCTCAGAATGGACCTGGGAGCCGGAGGACGAGATTAGTGAGCTACCCCGAGATTTTTCAGGATCGAGCAGCAGACTTCGAGGACGATGTCTAAGATAAGTGGGGAAGATTTGTAACACCCAATTCCTGGTATGCAGTTAATTCAAGAATTTCTTGTGTTTTACTCAAGGTAAAATGCCCCTGTCTTGGTCTTCCATGTGTTTATTTATCCTTAGGGCTTGGATTTTGAGTATCTTTTGGGCTTTCTAAGCCATTTTCGGAATTGTGAAGGGTCATTTGGGGTTTTGACTTCAAATATGGGCCATTGGAGAGGTTTCATGGCATAAAGGTGCCAACTCTATGGCCATGAGAGCCCCATGCATATTGTAGAGCACATTTTATGGCTTTTTGAGCCAAAGAACCCATGCATGTGCACCAAGTTTGGAACTTTACGTGTAAAACGGACATTAGGAGGCCAGATCTATGGTTTTGGTGTGTTTAGACCCATTTAAATCGACTCTATTGTGTTGGTCAAGGATGAACTCGGCGAGTCGTTCTTAGGACTCGACGAGTCGCGGTGTAATGACCACCAAATCGTTTTGTGGATGGACCAGTTGTTACGGAGGAAAGTCCCATAGGTGTTTAGACTTGAAAAGGGACCTGGGCATCATGGGACTCGACGAGTGTATGAGCAGGCTCGGCGAGTCCATGGAAATCTCCCAATCTTTGAAGATGGAGTTGACGAGTTGTTCATACAACTAGGCGAGTCGTAGACCGGACACATTCTTATGAGGGAGATGAACTTGCCGAGTTCAAGGAAGAACTCAGTGAGTTGGATGAAGATGGTCCCGATGGTTTGAATGAAGGAGAACACGTCAAGTTCTTTCTAGACTCGACGAGTGAAGTCGGGGTTGGATCGGGTTAGTGGAGTATGGACTCGACAAGTTAGTAGACCAACTCGTCGAGTCAGGTCAACTGGGTGTTGACTTTGACCAATGTTGACTTTGCATGGTTTGGTATGACCCCGGTTAGGGTTGCATACTCAAATGAATAACTTTGAGGTATTGTCATGTAGGGATCGAGGAGTCGAGGGTAGTCGACTTGTATGCCGAAGATAGTTCAGCCATTGCACTACATCGAGGTGAGTTACCTTCCAGTAAGGGTGTGTCTAAGGTGACAAGGCCGACCCACCATCAGAGGTAATTGGTGGATAATTGTCTCTGTGATAATTATCTTGGTGTGTTTATGTGATATGGTCATGAGATTGGTAGTTATAGTATTAGGGAATAGTTTTTCCCTGTCATTGGTAGTTAGGATCGAAGGGTAGGTTAGTACCTAGATATACCTGACTGTATGTTTATATCTTGATATTGTATGATTGCAGTAGGGGTGACATAGTCCTCGGTTACCAGTTGAAAGATACCGATGGTGAATACTAGTTGAAAGATACTGATGGCAGTTACAATTTGAAAGATAGCGATGGCAATTACCGGTTGAAAGATACCGATGATATGATATTGTTTGTGGTATGATGGGGGAACTCATGACTTGCTCCGAAGAGAGATACTATTTAGTTATATTCTAGTGAACTTTGAGAGTAAGAAGGAGATGAGAGTAATAACACAAGATATTAGTTTTGGTTTAAGGTACCTCTTTGTCTAAGGGGAAGGAGCCGACGGTGTATGTAACGACATCAAAATTTAAAACAATTTTTCATTTTTAAAAATGCATACTCTTCATAACATATCGTATAATTTTTTTTTCATTTAAAATCATATAAATCCTGATGACACATTTTATTAAAATCTCATTTGTTCAATTCACAAAACACAACTCCATTAATAATCCAGGATCCTCATAACTCTTTCTCTAGTGTGTACAATCAAGTCAGTGCTGTCCCGCGATTCTGAGAGGAAAACCTGTAACACATAACACATAACACGGAAGCACGAAGGTTAGCGAGTTCCCCAAAATACCACATATAACACATATTAGCCACTCGAGGCTATAACTTTGTGGACCCTCCAGTCCTAACTCTGTGGACCCTCTGCTCCGAACTCTATGAACCTTCCGGTTCTAACTCTGTGAACCTTTCGGTTCTAACTCTGTAAACTCTGGAACATACACGGCATGAATCACATAGAAATAATGCAGCGTATCACAATCACATAAATTTGCATACAAGATACTCTGTCATATAACTCTAATTACCACTCTGGGTAAGGTATAGTGAGAAGACTTACCTGGCAAGCAGAAAGCAGCTATCCTCACACTTGAATCTCGAACTCGCCACCGCCTAACACATAGGATGAATATCTCTTATAATAACTCTTTTTCACGACTCAGATAATCGAAGGCGGTTCCTTCTCTTTCTAACTCTCTAAAGTGGGTTAAAGACCATTTTACCATTCCAAGGCCTCTATTACTTATGTTGACCAAAACCCCAAAGTCAACAGAAGTCAAGCTAAAGTCAACAGTCCACTTTTGACCCTACTCGTCGAGCGCACCCATGCGACTCGTCGAGTCCCCTTGCATCAACTGAACTCTACCTAGGACTCACTTAGCTCGTCGAGTTGACTCCCAAGTCAGTGAGCCAACACTGGGTTAAGACTACTCGGTCAAACCCGCTACGACTCGTCGAGTCACCCATGGACTCGATGAGTTGGCTCCCACAGATTTCTCATTCAGCCATTTGAGGTCAAATCTGCAACCCAAACTCATAGATCTAACCTCCTACTACCCAAAAGTCACGCAAAGGTCTGAACTTGAGGCTCATGCATGGTGTATTTTGCTCTATACACCATTAAATCCACGGGAGAACCCGACTTGACTCGGCGAGTTGGACCCTCAACTCGTCGAGTCTCTCCTTTAATCACAAGATTAAGCCACACCAATATATTTTTAAAAATCCGGATGTTACAGTGCAGCAGTGCATCACACACACATGGTTTCCGTATTGAGTTTCTGGGATTGTACTCTGATTTTCACTACTTTTGATGTTATGGTTTGGGATACAACATTGTGGTTTTTATAACTTGATGTAATATTGACAATGTTTTGGTAAAAATGTTTTATACAATATTAATTCAAAAATGAAATTTTTGGCCTCGAAATTTGGGATGTTACATTAATGATGAGGGAGATGAACATGATCTTGGGGAGTAATTTTTAGTTAGTCACTTTTGAAATATTACTTTTGGAACTACTTTTGGTTTGTTATTTAAGATTCATGGACTTGTTATGGTTTTAATATTTAGTATGGAACTAATTTTGGTCATTAGTAAAAGTATTTTTAGTACTACATATTTATAAGATAACAAACGCTTCATGTGCATGATGTAAGCGCTTCACGCATCACGCATCACGCCTGATCTTTCGACCTCTAAACGCATCAGAGTGCCTCACGCTTTTTTAAACCAAGATCTCTACTTATTGAGCCAAAAATGACAATTGCTTCCATTCGTGATTCTTCTTGTGAAAAAAGCTAGCTAGTTGATATTAAATGATTTAAAATCAACCTCAAATTTTTTGATATCTTTCCAATTTTCCAGAGTAGCTTGATCTTGCCATTTTTGAAGAGTCATGCCTATCCCATTTGTGAATGGAGCGAATAACATTGCACCGTAAGGAATCCAGATGTCTTTTGAGAGGCCACCACCATTTGGCAAATAATGATAGATTCATAATTCTTAGGCAAGATACACCCTCATTGCTTTTTGGAGCTAATACTTTGTTCCATGAGATCCAACATATTTTCTTACAATCTCCTTTCCTGCTCCAAAGAACTTGTCTTCTAATTTGTTTTTTTTTCAAGATTTTCAATGACCGGTAAATGATCTTTATATATGGAAAACTAACAAAGTGGTAGGCTACATAGGAATAGGGGTCAGAATTTCGACCATTGGACCGAACCGGACCGGTTTTTTGGACCACCGGGCCGGTTCTCGGTTCTAAGATTTCATCAAAACCGGTTCGGTTTTTTTCCCGGTTCGGTCCTGTTTTTACCAGGTTTAGAATCGGTTGAACACGCTTAAAAAAAATCAATTTAGTAGGCTTTGGCTTTGAGGCGTCGACGGTTCCTTTCCCATAACAACGTATAACGCAAAGAATGAAAGAAAGATCACTCGATTCGATCATCAAAATCTTAGCTCAAACGTAAGTGTGTAACCCTTCTCCAAGTCTCAATGTCAATCTCGCAAGTGGCAAGTCTCGATTTTATAGGTTTTATTCCTTCCTACTTCTCTCAAGTCTCAGCGATCGCTTCTCCCTCTCTCAAGTGAAAATTGATTTTTGTGAAACTCAACTACTAAAGTGTCGATTTAGATGTAATGGAATCAAAAAGGCGAAATGCTAATTGGATTGGATATGATGATGATGATGAAACTCAAGTAAGGGTTACGATTTGTGGTTCTTGTTTGTTAATTTTTGTTGAATTAACATTGAATGTTGTTATATTTAGTTGAATTCTTGTCAAAAACAAAATTTATTGTTACTATATGTAAACTAGGGTTATGATTTTTTGTTGAATGTCATATAGTATGTTGTTATATTTAGGTTATTTATTGTCAAAAAGTTTTTTTTTTGTGATTGTATTTAAACTAGGGTTGTGATTTTTGGTTGAATCTTGCTAATTTTTGTGGAAAGTTATAAAGTATGTTGCTATATTTTGTTGATTAATTGTGAAAAAGTTTTTGTTGTGACTATATGTAAACTAGGGTTACGATTTTTTGTTGATTTTTGTTAATTTTTTGTTTAATATCATATAATATGTTGTTATAATTAGGTTATTTGTTGTCAAAAAGTTTTTTTTTGTGATTGTATGTAAACTAGGCTTACGAATTTTGGTTGCATTTTGTTAATTTTTGTTGAAAGTTATAAAGTATGTTGCTATATTTTTGTTGATTAATTGTGAAAAGTTGTTGTTGTGACTAGATGTAAACTAGGGTTACAAATTTTTGTTGATTATTGTTAATTTTTGTTGAATGTCATGAAGTATGTTGTTATATTTAGGTTATTTGTTATCAAAAGTTTTTTTTTTATTGTATGTAAACTATGGTTATGATTTTTGGTTGAATTTTGTTAAAATTTGTTGAAAGTTATACAGTATGTTGCGATACTTTGTTGATTAATTGTGAAAATATTTTTGTTGTGACTATATGCAAACTAGGTTACGAATGTTGATGAAGAGGAATTTATTGAGAATACACCACAAATTAATTTAGTCGACGATTTGGCAAAAGATGATCAACCAAATTTTAACAAACGAAAAAGAACAAATGGGAAAACGAAAACAAGTCGCAAAAAAATAACAAGTGGCAAAGAAACACCCTCTTGTTGGGACACATTTGATAAAGTTATGATAGAAGAGGATGATGGTGTCAAAAGAAGATATGGAAAATGTCATTGGCGTGAAAGACTACTAAAGGCGGATGTGGAAAGAAACGACATAAGCTACAAGATCAAACTCAAACCAAATTGAATCTAAAGAAGGAGTCAAATGGGGAGACTGGTGTTAAAACATGGAAACACGATGACGCTAGGATCAAAAAAGCATCACTTAACCTTTTTTGTGGAAGGCGAACTACCTTTCAAGTTCGTAGAAAACGAGGCTTTTGTGGAATACACCACGCACTTAATGCTAAGGCCGTGTTGCCATCTAGACATACAATATCCCAGAATGTTTCCAAGTTTTACATAGAAGAAAGAACCAAAATGCTTCAATTTTTAAGTAACCCAATGTCACGTAGTGTCTGCACTGTCCCCGGCATGAAAATCGACTTTCCTCGACTCCTCAATCCCTACATGACAACTACACTAAGTTATCAACTCATACTTACAATGTTAGAGTCAAATTTGGTCAAAGTCAACCTCCAGTTGACTTGACTCGCCGAATTGGCCTACCAACTCGTCGAGTCTAGCAACAACTCGACGGGTCCTCCTTCAACCATAAAACTAGGACCATCTTCAACCGACTCGCCGAGTTCCCCTTGAACTCGTCGAGTTCATCTCCCTGATAAGAATATGATCAGTCTATGACTCGCCGAGTTGTATGAACAAATCGTCGAGTCTATCTTCATTGTCACACCCCCAAACCGGAACGGCGGAAACGTTCGGGGGCGGATGACTTCATGTGGTAACGTAACAAATGAATACATAGTAAAGAAAGCAATACAACCATCATATATATAATTGAAAGTTTACATTGTTAAAAGGTACATGTTCAAAACCAATTACAATATGATGCCAAAATATGAATTTAAACTGGCGCTGCAGCGTCCCTTCTTCAAAAGCTGTTTGTTACCTGTAATTACTGAATCCCTGGGACATACAAGTAGTTTTGAAAGAGTAGATCAACATTTAAGCTGGTGAGTTTCATAAGTATTAAATGACAATGTTTGTATGAAATGAAATGTTTTGTTCTTGTTTGTTTGCATCTAAAAAATCCTATATTTTCTACTAGTATAAATATAGCCTTCTCTCAAGACCAGTGTTTGTTTCTAAAAATGTATGTAAGTATCAAATTTCCAATACGTCTGAAAAACCCCATAAATCAATGTGTTTTCAATACTCCATCTGAGTTTTATAACCATGCTATTGACTAGAAATGCCTATACACAACGTTCTTCAGGCATTGGAATGTTCTAACGTTTGTCACCCCAAATGGTGGACTGTAGCTAACAGTCACTCAAAAATGTTAGAAGGTGTTAGTAAATCTATAAACCACTTTTGACAGTTTTATCCTTTATTGTCCCTGTTTTTAGAAAACTCATAGAAAAATCATCGTAAGTGAAAAACTGAATCCGTCACCTCTGAGAGTTTACAAAATGATTCTACTTTGTTCCTAATTTTTATTATGATTTTTAGTGGTCTCAAACTAGTGTGAAAATGAAAATCTTCATAGACTGGTCCGAAATCACTTCTGAAATGACAGGCAGTTTTATAAAAATCGCCATAAATTGTAGAAAAATCGTATGAACGCGTGCGAGTAGTTCTTAGAAAGGTATAAACTTGAACTATTTTCATATTGTACAGTTTTGAAAGATATTAAGTTTAAGATGGTCAAAACAGTCCGTGAACAGGACTCAACTTTTCTGTAGAAAACTGTCATTTAAATTTAAGTTATATTTAGTGTTCTAACTTGTATTCCCCCCCCCCCCCCCCCCTTAAAACTTGAAGAAAACATGAAAATGTAGGGGTATGAACTCACCTTATGTGAATACTTGAAGAATGGAAGGTTGAAGATGAACTTTTGGTTGTTGGTTTGATGCTCCAAAACAGCCACTCTTTTGGCTATGTTGATGTCACGAAAATTTCACAGCAAAAGAGCAAGAAAAAGGGTAGTTTACTCACTGTTTTGAATCAATAATTTTGAGTATCATAACAAGTAACTTCCAGGGGTATTTGGTGGTAAAAATATCAAGCAAAAGGAAGGTGTAGATGGGTGAAATGGTGGTTGAAACACAAAAGGGACAGCAACCCTTTAGTTCATGGTTTTGATGGCTTTGGAAGGAAGTTCTTGTTCTTGAAAATGAGATGAAGGTTGAGAGTAATTCCCTGGAGTATTGGCTGGTCAAATGAGGGTAAAATGAAGAGGAAATTTCGTGGATATGAAGGAGGAAAGAGTGGAAGAGGATAAGGGGACAAAACCTAGACTAGCTTGTGATGGGATGTGAGTTTAAGTGATGTGATCTTGTCTAGCCACTTGCTTGGGTGGTTGCTTAGAGATAGGGTTAGTTAACTAACTAACTACTAGTTATTTAGTTAGTTAGGAGTTCTAGTTAAGGAGAGGGAAGGTCTTAATCTCGAAAATTAGAAGAGGGATTAAGAAGCATTCTTAGTAAAATGTCTTAAGTGATTAAGCACTTATTAATTATGTTGGCACTTATCTCCACCAATTCTCTTATCTTAATTGATTTAGACATCATAAAACTTACATGAAATCACTTTAAGTCATGACCCATAACTAGTCATTCACTATTTAATAATACATATATACAATTACATACATGTATACTTAGTATAAAATAACAATGTAGTTTTTGTGTATTTGAACTTTAATGTTTATGTTTTATTCTTTTTATTCAAAAACACTTAAATATATTTTAATTATACATTATAATAATTCATTTTATATTTTAATTTATTTAAATATAAAATTTATTGACCAATGTATAATTTCGTGATATTTAACTAGTTAACCATATCGTTAAACACGTTTTGTCACTTTGGTTCATATATTTGTCAAATTTAGATCCTCCACATCTATTAAGCACACGTTTTACATAGAAACTAACTTAATTATCAACTAGATATATGTTGATACAAAAATTAAGTTTGTTGCGTTCAAATGATGTTATATGCTAATTTTCACAAACCGGTAATGGTTCGTAGTCATACATCATAACGAAATTATCATTAGTTACTTGTTTTATATTTCACAAGAACTTATTTAAATAAAAGAGGTTAAATTCCTTCAACCATTCTTGATAAAATACTCATATTTCTTAATAATCAAAACACAGCATCGTACGATCGTTCCTATTTTTTTTTTTACCAATTGTTACATTCATGGTTTGGGAGAATACCTTGGACTCGCCGAGTTTGTTCATACACTTGTTGTAACAACCCAAAATTTTTTGTTTGAAAAACATTACTAAACCAAAATATCAAATATAAAAAGATAAAAACCATGAATCGTGTGTCTCAAATGTAATAATAAATTATCATATCAAAACTAGTGTCAAGATAATATCAAAATATCAGAGTCAATCTCCCAGGCTAAACTGTGGTGTGTGCCATGCTATCATCCCGAGCCCTTCCCCTTACTAGCTGAAGTACTCGAAACCAAAACTGAAACTATAAGCACGAAGCTTAGTGAGCTCCACCAAGCTACCACATACCATACAATAACATATAAAAATGTATTGGGCCTTGCCCACTGCATCAGACCAAAGTCCGGAACTAACCGGAGCCTTGCCCTCTACATCGGACCGAAGTCCGGAACTAACCAGGGCCTTGCCCTCTGCATCAGACCGATATTCGGAAACTGCATCGGACCGAAGTCCGGAACTAACCAGGGCCTCGCCCTCTGTATCGGACCGAAGTCCAGAAACTGCATCGGACCGAAGTTCGGAAACTGCATCGGACCGAAGTCCAGAACTAACCAAGGCATCGCCCTTTGCACCGGACCGAAGTTCGGAAACTGACTGAACATAGCATATCATAACCATATCTACTACCATAAACACATATACTGCATACTATATTGAACCGAAGTTCGGAACACATAACACAAAGACATGCTTGAATCACAAAGACATCAAGCACACTGAACTACTGCATCGAACTGAAGTCCGGAACTACTACTAACTAAACGGGCCGACATTATGGCCGTAGACCCGTTCCTACTGGAAGGAAACTCACCTCGTAAGGCTAGCTGCTGAGATGCTAAATCTGAAACTGGCTGACTGCTGCTCTGGAACTCCCTGAATACAAATCCCATAAACACTAAATCAGATATTGATAACTACTCTCAGGGTAAAATGACTATTTTACCCCCAGTCAAAGTCAACATCCTTGTCAAAGTCAACTTTCAGTTGACCGGACTCGCCGACTTGGACCGCCAACTCGCCGAGTCCCTAAAATCCATTCTAATCCTCTTCTCGCTTCAATTCGTCGAGTTTGGAAAAGACTCGTTGAGTTGTTCTTTGATACTAACATCGAGTCTAACTTAATCCGACTCGCCGAGTTGTAAGAATAACTCGTCGAGTTCTCCTTCATCGCATGAACACATCCAGACTGTGACTCGCCGAGTTGTATGAACAACTCGTCGAGTCTATTCCTGAGGCAAGATGATTGGCTTGGACTCGCCGAGTCATGGCATACACTCGCCGAGTCTCATGCATGCCATTACTACACAGTCCATTTTAGTCGATTTCAGTGCATCCAGTTCATAGATCCGGGCTTCTAGGGCTAGTTTTACACGTAAAGTTTATGTGACAACCCGATATTTGAACTCTTTGTAATGACCTAAAAAGTCAAGTACTGTAACCACTTTTGAGTTAATAAAATTAACTTCGATAATAAAAAGTCCAAAAAGTTCCTATTTAAATTTCTTCTATGTTTAAATGTCATCAAACCATGATCGTACGTAAAAAGAACGCCCAAATCCGACTTCGTATATTGAAGTTATGATTTTTCCAAATTCGGCTTAGCAACAGACAACTAAAAACTCGAATCGGAGATCGAGCGACTGTTGGCCGGAATGACCTAAACGAGAATCGAAGGTCTCGACATTGGTATTTCAGCGGTAAAAAGTCTGGTAAAAACCGACGTCAGATAAAGAAGTTATGAATTTTTAAAGAAATTCATTAATCACGTATTTTAATAAATAAATAATAAAAATTATTTCATAATTTTCCAACGGAATCTAAACGAAAGTTGTAGATCTTAGTCTCACCTACGCGTGGATATAAAGAACGTCGAAAACGGAGTTCGTATGAAGGAGATATGAATTTTAGAAATTTATTTAAAATAAATATAAATTTAAATAAAAACTCTTGGTAATATCCGAAGAGGAGTCAGCGGATAGGACCGGAGTACGCCCTGCGTACCCTCGTACGCCCCGCGTACTGAAATCAAGGGCCTCGGTTCGTCCACGTCGTCCCTACTCCTCTACGCCCTCCCATCCGAAGTACGTAAGCGATGACGCCCCAGTACGCGTTGCGTACCCTCGTACGCCCAGCGTACCGAGGTGGTTCAGCACCCCTATACAAGGGATGCGAGGGTTTCCGGAAATTTTGCTCATTCTCTCTCTATTTTCTTGCGTTTTGCCTCGTTTTCTGTGCCCGTTCAAACCCGAAGCCCTGGTCATTTTGCTCAAGTTCCGAGAGTCGATTTTACTCCCGAGATTCCCGAGAATCCCGAGAAAAATCCGTTTCCCGAGACGAAACTCTGCCCGGTTTTCCATCTCGCTATCTTCAAACTTCCAAGTGAGCTCATACCCCTAATCAATGTTTTAAATGATTTTAAATACTTTAGTGGGGGGGAATACAAGTAGAAACAAATATGTTATTAAATCATTGATATGTATTTTATAACTGTGTTTGTCATTTAACAGATTTCACATACTACAAAATGTGATGCATGAAATGGTTTCAAATCTTAAAAACACATTGTTATCAAAAATTTTACCATTGAAATGTATATTAAAATGACCTCGGGTTATTGTTAATCATTGTTCAGAACACATAAAGATGTCTTACAAAACCATTTTTCATTCTTGAACTAAACTATGCATATACACTTATACCCTTATATATGTATTGATGTTATAGTTTGCATCTTTCATTTAGTTTTCCCACACCCTTGAGTAGTAAGAGTGTGTAAACTTACATGATTAACTAGTTAGATTATAGTAAATTATCATAGAGATGATTTGAAGATAACAAAACATTATTCCTATTACAAGGAATCACACAAGAGTCAGTTCATTCATGAGTCTTTACTAGTACCTTACCTGATACATGAGTACCTTTACATATGTTTACCTGATACATGAACACATTACATGAGTACCTTTACGTTGATACCTTTAAAGGACCTAGGAGAAGCTGCGTATATTCTAGGGATAAGGATCTTGAGAGACCGGAGTAAAAGACTAATTGGACTTAGTCAGAGTACATACTTGGATAAGGTGCTGAAGAGATTCAGCATGCAAGATTCCAAAAAAGGAGAGTTACCCATCCAGAGTAACACTAGACTGAGTAAGACTCAGAGCCCGAGTACTGAGGTTGAGATAGCAGAAATGAATCGGGTACCTTATGCTTCGGCAGTAGGCTCGATCATGTATGATATGACCTGTACTCGTCCTGATGTACCCTTTGCGTTAAGCATGGTTAGAAGGTATCAGGGGAACCCTGGTAAGGCTCACTGGACAACGGTAAAGAACATTCTCATGTAGCTGCGGGGGACTAAGGACTGGGTTCTTACCCTTGGTGGGAGTGATGACTTGAGAGTTGTAGGGTATAGTGATGCTAGCTTCCAGACTGATAGGGATAATTTCCGCTCTCAGTCAGGCTGGGTCTTTACCTTAAATGGAGGAGCAATCTCTTGGAAAAGTTCCAAGCAGGAGACAGTGGCTGATTCAACTTGCGAATCAAAGTATATAGCGGCAAGCGAGGCAGCAAAAGAGGCTATATGACTAAAGAACTTCATTGGAGACCTTGGAGTTGTACCAGCTATATCGGAGCCCATAGAGATTTTCTGTGATAGTGAAAGTGCAGTTGCCTTAGCAAAGGAACCAAGGGATCATGGGAGATCCAGACACATTGACAGAAAATATCATTTCATCAGACATCGTATAGAAGAAGGAATCGTCATGGCAAAGAGGGTATCATCAGATGAGAACCCGACAGATCCCCTCACGAAGGGACTGGGTAGGGTTAAGCATCTCCAGCATGCTACGAGCATAGGGCTGAAGGATGATATTAGTTTTAGTAGTTAGATAATTTTGAAATTTGTAAAATGTAATTGACATTTGATGATGAATAAAAGCTGTGTTTATTTATGAGTAAAGTGTTGCTATCCCTTGTCAATCGTTTACTATTATTTCTTTTGCATGTTTTGACTTCCCGAATATTTATGTTGTGTTTTACATATTATTCAAATTATTCACAGTCGGTCATATGTCGGGAGTAGATATGAATTAAGACTGTCATGAGTTGGTTGTAGAGGTCTAAGGTGTTGGACATGGCCTCAACACTCATGAGTGCTCATAAGTTCTGAGTATTGGATTCAACCCACGCTCGCTGGTATCACTTCATGGAATTTATCTCGAGTGATCGCGAGACGGTAATATCATATAAGTCTTCAAACCTAGAGATATGACTTGTTAACTGTGAGTTAGTTATGCATTGATCGTGCGAAAACGCATTGGTAACTCGATGTTATAAAACGTACATTTGTGTGTAATTTAACAAGTAGTAGAACAAGCATATGAGTCGAAGTTTATTTGTTCCTTCTTGAATTAGAAGCTGATTTCTAGGCCCCTCGATGATTTTGTTTTGACCCATGTACCGGGCCCGGTCAGAACTAAGTTGATGTGTTCAATTATGTTCTATGTCAAACAAATCGGAAATCGGTAAACAAACTACTGGACAAAAGTAAGACATTGTTCCATGTATTTGTTTGGCGGATATCTAGAACAGAGGATTATATGATCACTTATCTGAAATGGCGTACCATCATCTTCTCAGTTCCGAGAAACCTTGAAAAGTGCTACGATTGCCGATCGGTTCCTGAAGTCATACTTGCAGTTATAGTTATTAGACTTATCCAAGTTGGAGACTATTGGATAAGGTGTCTAAGTCCATAACTATTTATGGTATGTACTTAACCCGACTCGGCATGGTCCATTTGGGTTGCATGGCACCATGCAATTGGATAGACTAAATGAGAGAAATAACACTTGTGGTTTATGAATATATTATAAGTTCTAATATATTAACAATATTATTTAATTCGTTTGATTAAGAATTAATCTAGAATTCATTAAGTGATCAAATTGTAACTAATTAAATATATAGGTTGATTATGTAAATCATCCATAACTTATATAGTGGGCTAAGAGGCTTCATGGATAATCAAGTTGGGTTAAACCCATTGGATGCTCCATGGAGGCTCCATAGGAGTTACAAACCCATGGGTCATGGAAATGAAGAGTCATGACACATTATGGTTTACATGGTGTAACCCTAGATGTGTCAACACTATATAAAGCTCATGTTTCTACCAAAATTGGCTACACATGCATGCTTGAGGGCTAGAGCCGATTTTTAGAGTGTTATACTTTCTCTCCAAGTTTACTGTTGGATAAGGTGTCTAAGTCCATAACTTATTTGGTATATACTTGACCCGACCGGCATGGTCCATTTGGGTTGCATCTCATCCAAACTATTATGGATAATTTTATGAGAGTTATACACATATGTTTATTAATATATTATGAGTTATAATATATTAATATGAAGTTACGTTATTTAATTAGTTTTAGTCTTAAATTAATTATGGATTAATTTAGAGATTAAAAGGAATACTAATTAAATTATGGGCTATTTGTTTTATATAGTGTGGGCTAATACTCATTTGTTAATGGGCTAGGCTTATGTGGAAGTCCATGGATGATCCATGGAGCTTTTAACCCATGGATCCTTGGAATAGGAAAAGACATGGGTTATTAGGGTTTCACCCTAACCATGCATACTATATAAGCATGCTTATGGAGCATGAAAGATAGCCTAGGATACACTAAGAGAAAGCTAGTGATCTAGTGTGTGTGTGCATGTGTGTGGCCGATTTATACAAGGTGTATATACTCTCTCAAAGTTTTCCAAGAGTTTGTGGTGTTTGTGATTCCATTTGAGGCATTCACACTATTGGTGCTTGGCCCTCAAACTCCTAAGAACCCAACACACCAAAAGGTATGTAATCTCTTCTAACTCTTTTATGTTGAAATGTTCCCCATGCCATGTTAGATAGGTTATAAACCTTGGAAAATTATTATTTTGCATGTATTTAGACAAACATAGATCCAAGGTTTATTAGGGTTGCATGCACACTTAGGAAGTGTTAGATTGCTCAAAACCCAACAGTGGTATCAGAGCCTAGGCTTGCTTGTTTGATACTTGATGCAAAATAGTGATAAAAGTCGAAATCATTGCTGTCTGCATGCTAGACTCGCCGAGTCCATTGGGGGGGCTCGCCGAGTCCAAGGCAAACTTCAACCTACTCGACGAGTCCGTTCGTGCACTCGGCGAGTAGGATCGAAAGAATGCAGAATCTCGACTTTTGCTGCTGGAAATGGACTAGAAACATTACCCTAAATTGTTTTGGTGTTGTAAAACTTATTTAGTTGGTGTAATGGTTGTTCTAATCCATTTACAATAGCATATATCAAAATTCCATGATTTTATGTGTTCATATAATTCTTGAATTTTTGATGATCATGTTCATGTTCTTATGAATTTAGAAAATGATAGGAATTATTTGCTGAATTGTTTAGAATTAATTCTTAATCATTTATGTGTTTTAATGGAGTCCATAATTTGTCCTCAAGTTATGGATTACCAAAGGTCACTTTCATTTAACACACACTTAAAACACATAAGTTACATGAAAATGAAGAGTCTTCATTTTTATGAACCTTTAATTCATAAGTTATGAAATGAAGAGTTTTGCAAAGTTACAAAACTTGTCCTCAAGTTTTGGAATTTGTAAAGTTTCACACACTTTAATAAACTTTAATTCCAAACCTTAGAGTTTTAATAGTTAAAATTCAACCCTTATACTATTTATAACATTAATGGTTAATTATTATATATATGTATAAGAATAAGTCGTTTTACCGTTAGTAGGCCTCATTCACGAAGCCGGTCTATAAGGTGGGTATAAGGTTGTTGCCTATAAAATGGCGACTTAATGGGTGTCTACTCTCACCCACCGCTTGCTTGACTGGTGGAGGGTCGTTAGCCGAACGGGTAGGACAATGACTTTAAATTCTCCCTTCATTAAAAGTATTAATGATAAATACTAAAGTAACTAAAATCTTAATAATTCCCAATCTTAGTTACTTTAGGAAAAATGTGAATTTGGTGCTAACCCATGGAATTCACACTTTGTACCTTACCAAGTCGTTGGTGGAGCGTGTGTGGTTAACCGGCACACTAACTTGGACTAGTAAGGACCACGAAGGGTGACTTAATGTTTGTCATAGATCAATGGAGCGTGTGTGGTTAACCGACACATTGATTAGGTGATAATATTAAGGATACCAAGTGAATTGGTATGGTTATTCACACCTTGTTTTGTGATCCTCGGCATCCCAGTCACAAAATTTGAGAGGGCACACTCGAGATTGAAACATGCCATTGAAAAGTTCAATGAATCTCAAAAGATCTAGGAATTTCAAATCCAATTAAAACCTAATAAATTATTTCGTTTTTCATGGTGGAAATTGGTGAATCGTCATTCGCCTACCTTCAAATATTTTATAGCTTGGATTACGGCATCCCTCTTCTAAGTTATAAAATAGTTTGTTGGGTCCTAGCCTTAATATTTCATATTGGGTGTCATATTAAGGACTTTAAATCAACTATCTTGAATATCTCCCAAAACATGTCTGGTTTAGACATTTATGATCTTCCCAAATCTCTTGAAGATGATGTTCCTCAACATCATGCTTCACTTCCTTTATCTCCTTCAATTATTCTCCCTCACCCACAAGTTCTTGAAAAGTTTAAAGTCACTCAAGCCCTATTGGCAAGTTAAGGTCTTGGTGTGGTCACATCTTGGAGATGTAGTCACATATTGACAAGACGGGAGAGTTGGGTGTCAAAGTCTCGTGAAAGTTGGATGTTCAATCACTTTCTTAGTAACATAGCGGGACACTTTGGGACTACTATGAGACAGACTATGACACGAGCCTTAATGATCTTATCTATTTGTTTTGTGCTGTGGAATCAGCAATGATGTGGAACACTAGTAAAGCAAATTTTGTTAGAAGATCAACTTCCCAAACCTTAAATGGACATTGGCAATGGTAGCATTGGATATCTAGAAAAGCATTTCTCTTCCCAATGGAAAGGGATCGGCCATAGTCAACTCGGTTGACCAAATGGTAAAGAGAAAGGCTAAGTCTGAAATAGTCTCATGTGCCATTATCAAAGGGTCTCCATATGTTTATATTGCCAAAGAAAGGGGCATTGGTTGCGAAGCTGCCCTATTTACCTGAAAGGTCATAAGGTTGATCAAGTCAAGAGGTTTGACTCTACTTCGGGTAAAATACACTGTATAACTCTGTTAAGTTCCTATTTGGAGATTCTTATTACATAATGCGAATGGGTCACATGCTGATGTCTTTTAAGAATCAAAGAAAAGATAGGAAGCTTAAAGTAAGTATATGCTGATTCTGATTGCGAAGATGGGTTTCGATCGCATGGTTCGGTAATCAGAATTTTGAGCTGTTGCTTAAGAGTTATAATATATTGCTTGTGAATAGATAACAACAAGGTTTTCATGTGGATTGTAAGGATAAGTTTTTCCGCAAAGTTTTAAAATAAAAGAAAAAAAAGGCTTTAATTTTATTTATTTTAAAAAAATATCCTTACAATGGCGTCGGTGGAAAATTGTTGCTTATATGTTTCCAGTAATAGCAATATTGGAAAGTGGATTTGATTCTTTCATTTGTGGTAGTGTCTGAATTTACCAAATGAAGAAAGTTTTTCATCACCCAAGTTTCAATTGGACAGAAACTTGGAATCATACAAGTTGTATTGTATGATGAATGAGAATTTTCATCTTTGAAAAATTAAGACTAATTCTTTGATCACATGTATATGTGAGTCAATTGAAGGACTAAGGAATTAGGTACACTGGGTGTGCGCTGGTCAAGGTCCACCACAAAGATTGATTTGTCATGATTTACTAAAGAGTAGTAAATATGATTATACTTATAAGGTTAAGTATAATTTTGTAACATTGGAAAACGAATAAGAAGAATCAAATTAGGCAGAAAGATAAAAGTTTCTCAAATCTGAAAGGACGGGAGAGTACCTTAGTATCAGCTTTGTGATCATCTTAATGATTAAGAAACCATATCAAAATTTGTTCTCTAAGAAAGTCTTAGTGCATTCTTATGACTAAGAAGAAGGGATCTTGAAATTGTTGAAATGGTTAAATCAAGAAGATGAATCATACTTCGTTCCAATACAAGTCTTGGAGTCATACTCCAAGATTGTAATTTGAGTGACATGTCTTAAAGAAGGTTTAAAACACTTATCAAATGTAAGAGTAAAATGTTTTCTACTCTTGTACATTTGAGATTGGTAAGTTGTGATGTCTTGGATGAGACAAAGACCAACTAAGACCAATTGTGTGAAGTGTTAGTCTTGATAAGAATCCGCACTATCCCTTGAATATTTGTTTTATCAAGGAATGGTTCTTGACTAGGAAAACTTATATGTCAAGGGGACAGTGGGAGCCTTAAAGATCCTGAAAGAGTTTCAAGATTTAATCAAGAGTAAAACCTGTAATTTATCACTAGCACACGACTTAAGGTTTTCAACCTATCGTGTTGACATAATTCTTATTTCTGTACCTACTTCAAATAAGTTGAATTTACATGTGAGTTATCAGAGTTCAACTTGGAAGCATTGGTGGGCCTTGTGTTACCAAGGTGACAAGAAACTAAGATTGAATAAGTTTAATCCATGTAGGGCTGAATTTGTCACTAACCTTATCTTGTGATTATGGTTTTGACAAATTCGCATGGATAGGAACTCATACACTATTAAATCTAAGTGTCATAAGGTTTCTCTCCGATTCATGAAAATGATGGTGAGGAAATGCTTTCACTAAATAGATTTTAAGTAGATATCAATTGTGTCATTTGCATTTTCAAAAGTCATTAGTAGAGCGCGTGTGGTTAACCGGCACACTAACATGGACTTGTGAGAAATGGCAAATGCCTAAGCAATTGAGACTATGATTACGGCATCCCTTTTCATAGTTCTGAAAATTGTTTAGACACACATGTGAGCTATCTAAGAAAGGGTGTATGAATCTAAATTTCAGAAGTCCAACAGATTTCTGGAAATGTGTCAGAGCTAGTGGGAGCATAAGTGTTATGCTGATAATCATCATGTTAGTGGGAGCATGACTATTATGATTAGTATTGCAAGCTAGCAATGTTAATTATAGAAAACAAAGTTTCAATCCGTGAAGTTGCAGGGGTTGAAAAGTTGTTTTGCTATAATTAAGGGAGAGGAAATTATACTTCATGTCAATTCTAAAGCTTAGATTGAGATTTTAATCATCTTTAGTCAAGAATATATGTGAATTTTGTGTTGGAATGGTTCAACTTGAAGAAATTCTATATATATTGCATTTTCAAAATTCGATTATGATTACGGCATCCCTCTTCATAGTTAAATTTTGAAAACATGGCAAATAAAAAATATTGTAGCAAAAGACTGGTCTAGTGTCATGTCTTTATGTCAAACATCATGAATAGTATCCCATATGCTTCGGATATAGGATCGATTTCATGTGCTATAATATTCATCCTTTCTAAATTTTCCAAATGCTTAAGGCATTTAGAAGGGAAAAGTCTAGAACTGGATATGACTAAAGTGATTAAGCAATTGTCGAGGACAATCTGAGGTTCGCCAAAGATTGGTTGCTCAGGGACATTTGGAAGTCTAGTGTTAATTTTGGTAGGACCATATTGACATTTTCTGAAAAGGGGTAACTCTTGCTCGGAAGTGATAGTCAAATGGGACTATGGAAATGTCTCCATAGGTGGAAGTTGTTCAATCTATGTAAGATTAGGAAACTTAATGCAAGAAGGATGTTCCCAAGGAGCTGATCTCCTTTGGAATGCTCTGTAATGGTTGTTGTCAAGTCTTTCTGACTTTGTGCATAATCATTACAAGAGGATCAATGCATATAAGTTTAGAATCTAACAGATTTCAGTAAATGACATAAATTTGGAATTCTTGCATTTACAATAAGGATTTGGGATTGTGAAATGAGTATCATTGGAATCATGTTCAATTGATCTACATCACAATGTAAGGATCATAGACAAACATAGTGTGCATACTTGGGGTATGGCATAACTATTGTTTAGAAAAACAAAGTGTACATGCTAGGAGCATGGGACGACTGTTGTTTTTATTCAAGTCTTAAGTTGATTATTTGAAACATTGAATAATGTGTAATCAATATGGTGATAAATAAAAGGTGGTTTTATTTATATTCAAAAGGGTTCTGAGACCATATTAGATTCGATTATTATTGTATTTCACTTTGCATGTTTTGACTTCCAAAATAGCTAGGTTATTCTTTCCGGATGACTAAGTTATTTAAACACTCCACAGTCGTTCATATGTTGGAAGTAGATATGAATCAAGACTGTCATGAATCGGGTTTGTAGATGGCTAAATGAGTTTAGTCATGGCAATGGTTGCTACAACATTCATGAGTACTCATAAGTTATGAGTATTGGAATAAACCCACGCTCACTTGTATCACTTCATGGAATTTATCTCGAGTGATCGTGAGACGATAATATCATATAAATCTTCAAACCTAGAGATATGAGTTGTTACCTATGAGTTGGTTGTGCATTGATTGCACGTAAACGCATCAGTAACTTGATGTTATAAAACGTGCCTTTGTGTACAATTCAATAAGTAGTAGAACAAGCATATGAGTCGAAGTTTATCTGTTCCTTCTAGAAATAGAAGCGATATCCGGGCCCCTCGATGATTTTGTTGTGACCTATGTACCGGCCGGTCAGAACTGAATTGATGTGTTCGATTAAGTTCTTTGTCAAACAAATCGAAAATCGGGAAACAAACTGCTGGATAATAAGTACGACGTTGTTCCATGTATTTGTCCGGCTGATATCATGAGAACAGAGGATTATGTGATCACTTATCTAAAATGGCGCTTCATAGTTCGACAGAGTCTTCATTGTTCGAGGGAGTTTTCGAGAGCTACGATTGTTGGTTGGTTCCTGAAGTTATAGGCAAATATAGTTATTAGACTTATCCAAGTGGGAGTCTCTTGGATAAGGTGTCTAAGTCCATAACTTATTTGGTATATACTTGACCCGACCGGCATGGTCCATTTGGGTTGCATCTCATCCAAACTATTATGGATAATTTTATGAGAGTTATACACATATGTTTATTAATATATTATGAGTTATAATATATTAATATGAAGTTACGTTATTTAATTAGTTTTAGTCTTAAATTAATTATGGATTAATTTAGAGATTAAAAGGAATACTAATTAAATTATGGGCTATTTGTTTTATATAGTGTGGGCTAATACTCATTTGTTAATGGGCTAGGCTTATGTGGAAGTCCATGGATGATCCATGGAGCTTTTAACCCATGGATCCTTGGAATAGGAAAAGACATGGGTTATTAGGGTTTCACCCTAACCATGCATACTATATAAGCATGCTTATGGAGCATGAAAGATAGCCTAGGATACACTAAGAGAAAGCTAGTGATCTAGTGTGTGTGTGCATGTGTGTGGCCGATTTATACAAGGTGTATATACTCTCTCAAAGTTTTCCAAGAGTTTGTGGTGTTTGTGATTCCATTTGAGGCATTCACACTATTGGTGCTTGGCCCTCAAACTCCTAAGAACCCAACACACCAAAAGGTATGTAATCTCTTCTAACTCTTTTATGTTGAAATGTTCCCCATGCCATGTTAGATAGGTTATAAACCTTGGAAAATTATTATTTTGCATGTATTTAGACAAACATAGATCCAAGGTTTATTAGGGTTGCATGCACACTTAGGAAGTGTTAGATTGCTCAAAACCCAACATTTACTCCATAGCATTTGGTGTTGTGTGAAGCATTTGAGGCATCACACTTGGGGTGCTAGGCTCACAAGGTTTCAAGGATCGTAATCAACAACAAGGTATGTATTTCTATCTTTCATTCAAGTTAAAATTGTTCCCCATGTATGCTAGATAGGATCATAACCATGGAAATCAACTTTGCATGATAATTAGAAAAACATAGATCCAAGGTTATTAGGGTTGCATGCACACTTAGGAAGTGTTAGAATGCTCAAAACCCATCATAACTCCCATCACTCCGAGTCCCACAAAGCACAAAGCAAGCAACATTCAGATACATGAAACTACTCAGGCAAATCTATCCTCACATCAAGAAACTGCACTAGCATACAATGCTAAGCTCATACTATCAGACATAACCTAAACAGGCTATCCTATTACTGTCTACTCCATACTAGCATGCAATTCACATAAAGTTGAAACACATATAGCATGCACATAAGGCATCCTCCTAGATCCTTAGTCCTATTCTAGCATGTTGTTCTACTGAAACTGAAACTGATAATCATAACATAACTTGTATGGGTAATTTGCGAGTACTTACTTGAGCTCGGCTGATTGCATGCACCACACATCTTTCTCTTTTTCAAAAACTCTTTTCTTTTTAAGTTTCTTTCTCAATAATTCTTTCGAAATCATTTTTCTTTTGAAAATCTTTTTACCATTTCCTTAGTTTGAGTCCAGTCACACCCGAAAGTGTGCCCGAATCCCTTAAACCAAGGTTCTGATACCAACTTGTAATATCCGAAAAATACAACCCAAAAATTTTTGTTTGAGAAACATTACTAAACCCTAATATCAAATATCAAAAGATAAAAACCATGAATCGTGTGTCTCAAATGTCATAATAAATTATCAAATCAAAACTAGTGTCAAGATCATATAAAAATATCAGAGTCAATCTCCCATGCTAAATTGTGGTGTGTGTCATGCCATCATCCCGAGCCCTTTCCCTTGCTAGCTAAAGTACCTGAAACCAAAACTGAAACTGTAAGCATGAAGCTTAGTGAGCTCCCCCAAGTTACCACATACCATATAATAACATATAAACACGTATCAGGCCTTGCCCACTGCATCGAATCGAAGTCCGGATGCTGCATTGGAACAAAGTCCGGAACTAACCAGGGCCTTGCCATCTGCATCAGACCGAAGTCCGGAAACTGCATCAGACCGAAGTCCAGAACTAACCAGTGCCTTGCCCTCTGCATTGGACCGAAGTCCAGAAACTGCATCAGACCGAATTCCGGAACTAACCAGGGCCTCACCCTCTACATCGGACCGAAGTCAGGAACTAACCAGGGCCTCACCCTCTGCATCGGACTGAAGTCCAGAAACCGACTGAACATAGCACATCATAATCATATCTACTAGCATAAACACATATACTGCATATTGCATCGAACCGAAGTTCGGAACAGATAACACAAAGACATGCTTGAATCACAAAGACATGCTTGAATCACAAAGACATCAAGCACATTGAACTACTGCATCGGACTGAAGTTCGGAACTGCTGCTAACTAAACGGGTCGGCATTGTGGCCATAGACCCGTTCCTACTGGAAGGAAATTCACCTTGTAACGTTGGCTGCTGAGATGCTAAATCTGAAACTGGCTTATTGCTGCTCCGGAACTCCCCGGATACAATTCGCATAAACACTAAATTAGATACTGATAACTACTCTCAGGGTAAAATGACTATTTTAACCCTGGTCAAAGTCAACTTTCAGTTGACAGGACTTGTCGAGTTGGACCGCCAACTCGCCGAGTCCCTGACATCCTTTCTAATCCTCTTCCCGCTTCAACTCGTTGAGTTTGTCTAAGACTCAATGAGTTCTTCTTTGATACTAACATCAAGTCTAACTTCATCCGACTCGCCGAGTTGTAAGAACAACTCGTCGAGTTCTCCTTCATCGCATAAACATGTCCAGACTGTGACTCGCCTAGTTGTATGAACAACTCGTCGAGTCTATTCCTGAGGCAAGAAGATATCCTTGGACTCGCCGATTCATGGCGTAGACTCACCGAGTCTCATGTATGCCATTACTATATAATCGGTTTTAGTCGATTTTAGTGCATCCAGTTCATAGATCTGGGCTTCTAGGGCTGGTTTTACATGTAAAGTTTCCAACTTTACGTGCATGCACAAGAGAATGGGGCTTAAACACCAAAATCATCCAACAATAAGCACTTAGGGTTTGGAACAAGGCTATATCTGCATAAAGGTAGCTACATTGAGCTCCCAGAGCTCAATAACATCCATATCTATGGTTTCCATCCTAAGAAGAGTTCGATTCTCATGTTTGAATCATATAAAGTTCCAAGAGAACCATAAAAAAGCATAAAAGAGAGTTTAATGGAAGAATAAGCAAGGTGATGACTTTATTACCAGAATATGTAGCAAAAGGAATCCAGATTCTGGGTCTCCTTTGTTGGTCTTCTTTCCTTTCTCTTCTTCTGCAACTCCCAAGCGAGCATAAAACACTCAAGCTCAACAATGGGGACTAGGGTTTACAGTGTAATGATCAGGAGGTGCTGGAGGCCGGGATGGGAGGCTATAATGACGTTTAAATAGGGTACAAACCCTGGGATTTAGGGTTTCACCCAGACTAGCGGACTCGCCGAGTTCGGGAAACGGACTCGTCGAGTCGCCTACTAAAAACACATGCAAAACCCGCATCTACTCGTCGAGCCAGGCTACTGACTCGTCAATTTCCTCATAAGAAGGAAAAATACTATATTTAAATTACATACCATAAATGGGGCGTTACACTCGTCGAGTCCATGATTTCTAGGTCTATACTCACTTCCATATTTGTTGAGTCCCCCTTCTAGACTTAACCAGATTTTTCCGAAACAAAAGTTTGGGGAACCAACGCTCGACTCACTGAGTCCCAAGAACGACTCGCCGAGTCCCCTAAAGTCCATGTCCATAAACTCGATTTCTGTTGAGCTCATATCATCCAAAGGGTAGATCTGACCTCCTTTGGTCGATATAACATGTAAAGTTACTAACTTTACGTCCATGCACGGGTCTTTAATCTCAAAAGGACCAAAAATGAGACCTAAAAGATGCATGGGGCTCTCATGGCCATAGAGTTGGCACCTTTGTGCCATGAGAACCTTCCAAAGTCGAAGATCTGAAGCCATATCTCCACATTACACCCCACAACCCGAGAATGGTTTAGCAATGCCCTAAAGATACTAAAAATGCAAACCCTAAAGTTGATTAAAGACATGGAAGGTCAAGATTGAAGCTTTTTACCATAAATGAGCTAGAAATGGAACACAATCTCTGGATCTTCTAGCTTCAAGTTGATTAATATTTTTTTGGATGTAAACCATTATCATTTTAAAGTTATAAATTTTGAAGAATTTTTATAAAATACTTAAATTATTAATTTAAATATCATATTACATGGTTAACTTAAATATAAATTTTAGTTTAACTTAAACAGCCTAAAAAATATTTAGTAAATAATTAAAAGTGATAAATTGAAATGTCTTTCTAATAATGTTTATATTTTGGTTAATAAGGTTAAATAAATATCAAACTTAAAGTGTAACCATAAATAAACTAAATTTCAATATTAAAATAATATATTTACTTCTATTTATAAAGTTATGACTTTAACTTTTAACATATTATATTTAATTTATAAAACTTAATATGTTATTGTATGTAAACCATTATTAGTTTAAGACAAAACTGCAAAAATGGTCCCTGTGGTTTGCATTTTTTTGGGGTTTTAGTCCAAACCCCGACTTTTTTGGATTGGTGGTCCTTTTGGCCTAGTTTCGGTGCATATTTGGTCCCTCGGTAAACTGAAATGACTGTAATGCCCCTCATGTATTTATTTTTCATTTTTCTTTAATTTTTTTTAATTTAATATATATTTATCTATTTTAATAATTAAGAAATAAAAAGAGGGCCCACCCCCTTTCTCTCTCTCTCTCACTCGAACAGATACAATAAAAAAACACATTCCCCTTCGCGTGTTCTTCCTCCTTGCAACACAAACCAACTAATAATCTTCCTATTTTGGAAGAAATCAATTTCTGGGCTACATCTTCTCCAGACCAACAGCAACAGAGCCTGTATCTTGTTGTCGTATCTCTGCCGGATCTACCATCTTCCCACCGATCGACTCTGCCCCCTTTCCTCTTGCGGGTAAGATCGACTTCCACCTTTACCCACAAACATGGATAGCAGATGAGAAAACTTCTTGCTCTGTTCGATGTGGGTCACAAAGACATGCATTTGTTGTCGTATTGAACTCAAATCCAAGAGAGAAAAGCTCATCTTCTAGTGCCTTCTGCTCCTATTTTAACCCCACAATCTCCATATCTTCTTCTTCCTCTTCATCATCTCTTCGCATATTCCCTGAATATTTTCCCCTACTACTGTTCATTTTCCTCATAAACATCGATCACAAACCACTCATTCACAAACTCCCATCGATCCAGATCCACTTTTCTGAATCCCTACATAAACATCAATCAGAAACACATACACATAAACTAAATATGAACTAAATAGGATTTCAATTGCTTACATAGGTATTGAGTTAGCGAATGAGACTGGAGAAATTATTGTGCTTAAAGTAAGCAGGTAAGAGGTGTTATGAGAAAGCTAAAGAGTCAACGACGATGAAGCTGTTGTTGGAGTTTCCCTACCGGATTAGATCATCTAAGGAAGAATCGCTGAAGTCGACACCTTTCTGGTGAATGAGAGATAGAGAAGATGAAGAATGTGGATTTCGTTTTTGGAGAATTAGGTAACGACAGGGCTGATTTCGTTTTCGGAGGATCTGGAGAGTGTATGTGTGTTTGGAGAGAGAGAGAGAGAGAGAGAGAGAGAAGGGGGGGGGGGCTTATTTTTTAATTATTAAAAGGAATACATAATTATTAAACAATAAAAAAAATGATTTTAAAAATTGAAAATAAATGCCCAAGGGCATTAAAGTCATTTCAGTTTATCGAGGGACCAAATCCACAATGAAACTAGCTCAAAAGGACCATGAAGCCAAAAAAGTCGAAGTTTGGACTAAACCTCAGAAAAAATGCATACCACAGGGACCATTTTTGCAATTTTGTCTTAGTTTAAAGCTACAACTTTTGAACAGTTTTGACAAAATACTTAAATTGATAATTTAAATATAACATTACGGTATCATCTTAAATATAAATTTTAGTTCCACTTAAAAAACCCAATGAATATTTTATAAATAGTTAAAAGTGATAAATTGTAGTGCTAAATGCAAAAACTAAATTGTAATCTCCATTAAACTAAAATATTCCTAATATATTTTTATAATTCTTAAAAGTTTTCAAATAAGTAGCTTAAAATAACTTATAATAACAATAGTGAAAAATAACTCTATATAAATGATTATATTGTTACCTTTAAAATAAACAAACAATGTTTGTTATTTTAAATAATTATAATGATAGAAATTAAAACGTTAAACCAATAAATTTTTAAAAATTAATTAACAATAACAACAACAATAAATAACATTAAACCATATATTATATTTAATTTTGTTCATGAGTAACTCGCAGTTGGAAAGTCATTCAAACAATTGACATTATACAGTTATAATAGATGTATGTATTATCATATAATTCAAAATAGTCAATATATTATATCAATTTAGTGTGCAAATTATTATATCAAATTTAATAACAATGTTATTTTTATATTTAGAAAAACATATGTTTATAAAGATTTCAACTATATAGGTCTTTCTGCGCAACGCACGGGCATACGCCTAGTATATATATTTGTTTCCTTTTTACTTAATGTTATGATAATCTCTAAAAAGATTAAGTGACGCGTAGACAGTGATGTTTACATTAAGTGGCAATTTCATGCATAATGTACCTAAAATTATGGGTGAGCGGGGTGTGGTTCGACATAGTTATTGGCTAACACTTTACCACTAACCGCATATGTGGTTAACCATTTTCAAAACTACTTGATGCGAATATTTTTACGGTGCGGTTAGACGGTTATTTTTGCGGTGCAGTTTTTTTTTTCTTTTTTCTTTTTGTGTTTCGGTTATTAAAAACATGGATTTTGTGTAGTTATTTTGTGTGGTTTTTAACCGCACTTTAGAGTTTAAACGTTTTAAGAGTTCAAACATATTGCTTGTAATAATAATTAAAAAAAAATAATGTATAAGACAATTAACTTAAATCACAAACAAATAATATCTTAAAATTTTGAAATCACTAGTAATTAACAATAAATATCTTAAAATTGTGAAATTTCACCATTTCCCAAAGTTAAACATAACAAAAAACCAAAACTTTTGTCTTCCAGAATTTTATCATTCTTTCATCTATGAAACCTGTCTTATTTTTAATATTTAATATATTAATAATTAATAAAAAATGTATATAATATATATGGTGCAGTGCAATTTTTGTAAAATAATAACCGTACCGCACCGCAAATTTTCCGTTTTTTAAAAACAGAAAACCTCACCATCGGTTTTTATTGTAGTTGCGGTTTATGCAATTTATTTTAGTTGCAGTGCGGTTTTGGCTTACCCTTACCTAAAATGCCTTCATCTGATCATGCATCCCACAAAATAAGGAGAGTTCTCTCTTTATTTATTTTTCACCCTAATGAAAGTAATATTAGTGGTGACTTGCATGCTATTATTAGTAGTTTTAATGACTTTTCATAATCAAAATGAGACAATCTCATAAGAAAATAGTCTTTTCTCAATGTAACCCATAATTTATTTTATTTAATCTCTAAATCAATGACTTCAAAAAATTTCATTGGACGTTTAGTTTGAAAATGTCATTTGTAAGTATGATATTATACATTTATATATTACAACTAGAGGGGTTACCCGCGCGTTGCGCGGGGCGGAATGGGTCGGATGTGGATTACATACTAACTAACTAAGAAACCCAAAACATCCATCAGTTTACATGTTTTTTAGTGTTTACAGAAACTGAAAAGTGCTTTCTCTTTGGATATTGCCTCTTCAGGCTCCGTTTCAAGTTTTATGCCAAGTACAATCTGAAAAAAAAAGAATGATGTTTTAAATTTTAATGGCATGGCTACGACAGGTTGCAAAAATCTAATACATTCTATAATCAAAGTGCAATATTTTCCTATAAATGTTTCATCACACATCTTTTATCAAATGACCAATGTAAAGGGAGAATGAGTTGATTAAAGAGAACCTCATTTAAGCGAAAGGTATAATGCCTTAATAAAAAAATATGTAATTACAATTTATAATGATAGAGTAGAAAGAAAAATAAGTTGGATGCTATAAGTTAACACATAAAACAAATGAAAATACATCAATGGAATGGAATGGTTCATTCCATTCCATTGTTCATTGAATTCCATCATACTAAAATAGAGAAGGAAGACTGGTATAAATGTTTTGCAATCTGAAATCCGAAAGGACAATCATGCAATTTCAAATCTTTCCTGCCCATCTGAAAAAATAGAAATTATGTACCTCTTTTCCAGCCAGCTTCCAAAGGTCCAACAATGGCTTGAATTTCGGCTGCAAGAACTGCTCGTAAAGTAGCTTCTGCTACAAATTGGTCTGCCATTGATGCTTTCTTCTCATCATTTATTTTTTTGATTTCAGGATCCTATACAACCAAAAAGGGTATTTTAGGTATGATTTAAAAAAAAAAATAGTCGAGGCGAAAACAAACAGGCAAAGAAACCCAACAAAAGTTTGATTAAATTTACACTTTAGCATACAGATATACAGGCACAAATAACCACAAATGTTTGCACACATATTTATCAAGCGACACTTTTTTCTAAGGCATAATCAAAACTACGAATTAAGGAAACTTTTGTCTGATCCTTCATCACAACCAAATCAACATTAACTACCTAACCCTTATAAAGTCGGTTAAATCCAAGAAATAGCAAAGAACTTTTATTTTTTTATTTGTTATTACATACTACTTTGATTTCTGCTTACAACAACATTGTCGGTCTAGAAATGTTCCACTTTATATCAATTTCATTCTGAAGGAGATTTCGAGTAACAAAAGTAAATATGAAAAGCATATAATTGGATTAAAAAGAAAGAAATAAAATCAAATCCTTTAAAATAAAGAAAAAAAATTATACTTAGATACTTACATTGCTGAAGCATCCAGTAACCCTTTGAACACCTTCATTGGAATGATCAATCACGGAAATGAAATCAAAAGAAAGTAAGAAAGAAAGAATATGGTGTTGTTAGTGAATGAAAAGTGAAACCAAATCATACACAGAGACTTGAAAGTCATACAGATGATGACAATTACCTGTTACCTTGTATGCTTCAAATACAAATTCGTTTGCCACTCTTATAAAAGAGAAAAAGCTCCCCATTATGACATATCTCTTTTCATATAACTATTGGCAGCTTCTTCTAATCTAACAAATCCCCTTTGAAAGTTCGGATTTTTGTGTTTTAGGGCTGCAATGCAAATTAAATTGTAAGATAATTTGATGATAATTAATAATAAATGACGTAGTAAAATTTTGTAAAACTAAATAACCATAGACAATGAAATTGTAAAGTAATCAATCCATTAATTTTTTGTAACAGGGACCTAAAAAAAATATTCTTATGGCATTCATTGCATCTAGGTGAACAACCATAGCGATCCTAACGAATAGTAATACACACATAAAGAAAACAGAGGGTTCATGGGTTTTAATTTAATTATTCCATTTACTTTCACTCACAAAGATTTTGTCATCTAAGGGGACAAAATACTCTAGCATCATTCTAAATAGTAAACACATTCTACAAAATCAAAAAACAAACTGTGTCTTGATGAAATTACCTGAACTGCCACTTCCTCTATTCAACTTGGCATAATTGGAAAGTAGAGAACCTGATATCAATAATAAAATAAATCAATTTTAGATAATTGGTACCATAGTTAGATATAGGGGTGCAAACGAGCCAAACTACTCGCGAGCTACTCGAGATCGGATCGTTAAAAGCTCGACTCGAAATCGATTTTAAACGAGCCCGAGCCGAGCTCGAGCTTAATATTAAGCTCGTTTATTAAACGAGCTCGAGCTCAAGCCTATGTCATTAAGCTTGATTAGGCTCGCGAGCCTAAACGAGCCTTTATATAATATAATTTAATATTATTTAATATATTAAAATAAAAAATATTACGAGAATTATGGATTAAGGGTATTAGTAAACGAACTTCTTAACAAGCTCGAGCCGAGTTTAAGCTTATTTAGACACATCAGATAAAAAACGAGTCGAGTCCGAGCCCGAGCCGAGCTTGTATAATTCTTTACGAGCTCGAGCCGAGCTCGGTACAAGGAAGCTCGAATTGAGCCGAGATCGAGCTCGAGCCTTATATAACTTAAATGAGCCCGAGCCGAGCCTGGCCAGGCTCGGGCTCGGCTCGGCTCGTTTGCACCCCTAGTTAGATAACTGGTCACTTTTGTAGAGAGCGTGAAGAGCATTAGTGGTGTGCAGGAAAATTAATCGAATCCTGCAAAAAAAATCAAAAATAACAGAAATAGAAACAAACAATAGCAAAATATCCAACTCAGTTCAGATTGTTAAAACGTTTAGTATGGGATTTTATTTTCTTTTTTAGTTCAAGTTAACAACTATGTTACCTGGAATACAATTACTATAACAATAGCAAAATATCCAACTCAGTTCAGATATAATGAAGGTGCTCCTAACCGGATAATGATCATACATGAAGCCCACCACGCATAGACCATTTCAGTTATATGAATGCTCCTTAAAATCCATCACCAGGAAAACAAATGCAATTAGCTAGCAGCATAACATATATCCACGAAAAACATTCTATGACTTTAATTTAGGGAAAATTATCACAATCTCACTTTAATCTAGGGAAAATTTTCATAATCTTAGATGGTGTCTTAATTACCTGATATCAACTTATCTATTACATTATTGTCCTTCTCAAAGTAAAATGTTGTAGTAGTAAGAAATAAAAGTACTCGCTTCCTAAGCTTTGAGATAGTAGAAACAGCATCTTCGAAAGCCTTGGTGTTGAGAGTGATGCAGTCTCCGACAGCTCCGAAATCCGTGAGATTAAACGAAAAAGGACGGTGAAAAGAGGAATCATCACTGAGAATCGACATTCAGAAGTGAAAAGAGAACAAATTAAAATAGAAATTGTGTTAATTACCATTTGGCTGGTTCTGTTAGGGGTTTGTATTTTGCCGTATTTGCGTTTCCATTGATTTGATCTTTACACTTAGGGCAAACTCTGGTGATGTTCGATAAAGGCCTAAACCTTCCTCCGACTTCGGTTTCGTTGATTTCGACGCCGACATTGGGTTTCAAGGCGAACTTGTCGGCGTCTTTCAGCGGACCGTAGTCGAACTGAAGCAGAGAGTACAACCGGATCCGAGGACGACTTCCCTGAGGTGGTGAGGCGGTGGAAGGCGATGAGGTAACGTCGATAAGATGAGAGGCGGTGGAGTAATAGAAGAAGTAAACATTCAAAGTGATTGAAGGTTTTGAGTGATCGGTGGAGGGATTAAGCGGTGGAGATTGCCGACTAAAAAGAGTGAAAAAGCAAATGTATCTGAAGCGGTGAAAGAAGGAAGGGTAGGTAGCGGGGATTAAACTAACCATGAGAAGGACCAGAGGAAAATCGATCTTGGGAGTTCTATCAAGGAACCGACTGCATCTGCCTGAAAATGGAATAAAAGAGTGATAGATGAGGCGGTGGAGGAATGAAATTGGATGATAGGGGCGGTTATAGATTTGAACATACAAAATAGGAGGTGTAATCGGGGAATATTTGGGCAGAGATAGAACGAAGGATGAAGAAAAGAGGAACGGTGGAAGAAGAAGAGAGATAGAGAGCATAGATGAGAGGGTAGTTTGGAAGAGCAGGCTGTGTGACACGAATGGACTTTTGGGGTGGTGGGTGACACACGGACAGAACATGTATCACTTCCTAAGCGGTGCATTACACTTGGTAATCTGGTGGACAACCAACAACACGTGCACCACCAACAGTTTAAATAATGACATAAAAGGACCAAGGCAAAGAAAAAAACGGATTTGAACATACATAAATAGACAGGGGACCATTTTTGTTCATACTTAGTAATTTTACTGTAGTTAAGGATGGAGAAATTTAATATATAGTATAATAATTATTAAATAAATGATAATGTTGTTATTTTTTAACTTTAAATATGAGGATAAAATAGTAATTTATTTAGATTTAGTGGGTGTATTAGATCTAAAAGAATAATATTTATGTTAACAACACTTTATCAGTTAATATATCATTATCAATCCGGTATACTTTATAAATTTAGGACTTACCGAATAAAAAAGAAACATGGATTTAGAGCATTAGATATCGACCAATTACAATAAACATAACATCCTGCACGTATTAATTAGGAGATATTTGGTCCATTGAGAGGATTGAGAGGGAGTTCAATACTTGCAAAGATATGAGATTATGTGTAGCTTCTTGGATTGCAATGTGTAAGCATTCCATGACAAGAGTGAAGAGAAAATGAGAAAAATGGTCCCCTTACTTCACTCCTTTATGAATATCAAATTTTAGAGTTACAAATCTATTTACAAGAATATACGATCCTACTGATTTTAAACAACCCATTATCAAAGCTGACGGAATCTAAAAAATTCCAGTTTACTGAATCAAAAGCTTTTTCAAAATTAATTTATAATTTTTTTTTTATCTAATTGAGGTTTCTGAAAAAAAAAATCTTTAAAACATTTTTAGAATTAATAAAACCCTAAAAACAAGAATAACCGAAGTAACCTAATTTAAGAAGATTAAAAGTCATTCAAACATGGGCCTACAAAGTTTGATAAAATCTCAATTATGCCGTTCAAAGATATCCAATGGAATCAAAACTCCACTTCTTATTCTTTCCTTAGCTTTGTTTCTTTCTTTTATGATTCCTTCGAATATGTAGTCGTATCCTATCATTACACTCACTGTAACCCAAATTAAACATCATGCTTACCAAGCACTATATCATCATAGATGATTATCATTGTCTTATTTTTATTAATTAATTAAGCCCAATTAACATGCCTGCACCTAAAAGGCTAAAACCTTATGAAAATATGAAACGACAAAAGAAAAAACATATATAATCGAGATGAACAGAAAATTCTAAAAGGTGTGGTCTTGATGATGAGTGGGTTGATCAGACGACCTCCAATACCTGGCTTTCTCAAATCCGTTTTCAAAATTCTCACAATCGTGAATCGTCTGGTCAATTTGTTCTTGTGTGTTCATGACAAAAGGACCCCACTGAACAACAGGTTCTCCCAGTGGTTCTCCTCCAACCAAAATGAAGCGTAGCCTTTTGGATGATGACTTGTTCCAAACCTGAACGCCATCGCCAGGACCCAGAAGTAGAATATGGTGTGGTGTCGTGGATGATGATTTTGAGGTTCCAATCACACCTTCTCCCTCTAATACGTATACAAACGCATTCCATGATTCGGGTATAGGCTGTTGAAGTTGGGTTCCTGGTTCCATTGTAATATCAAGAAACATTGTGGGTGTTCTTGTATATATTGGCGACTTCATCCCCAAGCTCTCCCCTGCTATTATTCTTACTGTAACTCCATCTTCAGTAGCTTCTGCAATATTCCTACTCGCCATCTCTTGGTACCTTGGCTCAATCCTGCATGTATGCATGTTCAACAAATATATAATTGGAAATTAATTAATCCCTTTGAATTAATGGTTGTACCATACATCTGTGATGGAAAGTGAAGTCGGATATATATAATAATAATACTCCTACATTTTGTTTCTAGAAGAAAGGTTGATCCATAATTGCAAGCCTTTTTGAGTGCCATGAGAAGCAGGCATTTCGGAATGCACAATCCCTCTTCCAGCAGTCATCCATTGTAAGTCACCAACTCCGATGGTCCCTTTGTGTCCCTCAAAGTCTTCATGTGTTACAGCTCCCTGCAATTGCAATTGACCCCCTTAGCTAATCAATTCAACCCCACTAATCACTAAACCCATTTCATGGACAAAATCATCACCATCATCATAAATTATATTATATATATTATCACATTAATTAAAACTTTCTAAAGTCAACTGAACCGCGTTTAAAATTAATCATAAATATTTACCCTGTAATTAGAGTGGATAACGTGTCCAAATCTTGATTATACAAACCTAAACACCCAAGGTTTAAAAACTTGTTCTTCTGATTTTAGTTTTTCTTGAGTTCAACTATACTATATAGTGAAAATTTGATAATACAGATATTTGTGACAAAGCAGGCTTGAATTGGAAGAAGCATCAAGCCCCCGTTAATTAGTTAGTGACGAGAGCACTGAAGAGAAAAGAAAGTGCAGTTTTCAATCCAGCACTAATATTGTAACACAAACACAAATAGCTTGTTTAATTATATAAGAATCTTTTTAACTTGTGTTTGGTGGGTGTAAATGCTAAATAGCATGCATAAAGACATGGTAACATATGGATATATATATATATATATATATATATATATATATATATATATATATATATATATATATATATATATATATATATATATATATATATATATATATATATATATATTCAAAAATTAATGTGTAGAAATATACCTGTAACATGTATGTGACAGTCTCAAAACCTGTTTAGAAGATGGAACACACAGAGGGACAAAGGATGATAAGAATTATTTAATCAATAAAGTTTGGTTATACTTTTATCTATTATAATATTACGTAGATGTGTTTTTTGCATGGTTAAGTAATTACTGAGCAAGAAATAAAAAAATACTTAATATTACCTCGATGTGGATGATCAGGAAATCCAGCAGGAGCAGATACTTCAAAATCCAAATAAATTAGAAACATGTTTTATTTTACTCCATATATAAAAAAAGCTGTTATTTCCTTAATATATATATATATATATATATATATATATATATATATATATATATATATATATATATATATATATATATATATATATATATATATATATATATATATATATATATATATATATATATATATATATATATATATATATATATATATATATATATATATATATATATATATATATATATATATATATATATATATATATAGCTTAACCAAACAAAAAGAAGGGGTAAAAAAACAGAGAGCTACCTGAGAATTCATCCAAAACAAGGAAAGGATCGAAGTATTTAAGCTCGAACCTGAAAAGCGAGGGAAATGAAAAAACCCAATAATTAAGAGACAATGAATTAAAGAAATTAAAGAGAAATGAAGTGTTAGAGTGACTGATTAACCTCCCGATGCTCCTTCTGACAACAGCTCCAGCTCCTTCATATTGAGGCCTCGCAAGAAACTTTCTTACCACGCTGCGGGGATCACTCGACATTATTACTTTATCTTAATTCTCAATTCTCAAATCTTATTTCTTATGTATATTTGGGTGTTTGTGTTTGGGTTTGGGTTTGATAGATATATGTATTTATATACATGCCGCAGGCCACAGCGGAAGGGAGGAGAGAAGGTCTAAGGAATACCGTTGACCGCAGTTTATTAACTTTTTCATATCTGCTGCGTCTTATTATTATCTTTGAACTACGTCACCTTATCGTCATCACGACGTCGTTTGCAAATTGCATTTAATACTTAAAACCAACCTCCCCTGGACTCCCTTTCATCATAAATACATATCTATATCATATGCAGCAACAATCCTTGATGCGACTATGAAATGGTTTAAACTTTATAAAAATAAAAATCCTTAAATCTCTAGTATATATCAAAAAGAAAAACTTGATTTCATCATCTTAAACAATAAATACCCTTGATCAGTGGCGGACGCAGACTGTTTTAGTAGGGGTGTCCCTCGTACTTCAAACGGATGCACCTAATAGAAAAAACCAAAAAAAAAAAAAAAAAAAAAAAAAAAAAAAAAAAAAAAAAAAAAATTTACACTGCGTGCCGGAAATTGAGCAGTGGCCCGGGACCCCAAAGGCCCTTAATAGGTCCGCCACTGCCCTTGATTGTGTTTCATGTAGAGCTTTTCCATGCTTAGATCAATTTGTTGATATCATCTTATTCAAACACCGTTTCTTTCGAACAATACTTACGCGCTCCATAAGCTCTACATAGTTTCCAAACTCTGATTGCATTCATAACCTAAAATCACATAAACCTTCCACCAAGAATCCTAATCGTTTGTTTAGCTTAGCCGCATCACTATATTATCTCTATTAACAACAAAGAATGAAAGATCAAGGCTGGATTTTGGTAAAAAGAAGCACAAATGAAAGATTGAGGTTAGATCTCGAAAAGTCGAAAGAAAAAATATTTTGTATATAGTCGTACCCTTATGACCTATCTATGAACATCCACCGTCAACACTACTGGCATCCAACATCAGCCATCTACAACCCCTCACCATCTCCTTCATCTTGCAGCACTCACACTTTCATCAACTCTCGCAATCTGCTAAAACTATTCGGGTTCGAAGATTCTGCCACTCATTTTCACCGTTTTTCTTTATTCTTCTTGATGACCCATTCAAATTTTCACATATTTTGTATTCAGCTTGGTTGCAGGTTTTTAGGTGGCGGAAAAGGTTTCTTAAAGAAGAAAACGAAGAAGATGGTTGATTGTTTCAGTCAGTTTTCCCCATCCTATTTCATATGTTCGTCATCTCACTATCTTAGGTATTTCCAATTTATATTTTTCAACCCTAAATCAACTTATGGTCTGTATTTCATTTTGATGTTTAGCTTTTGAAACCCTTAAGGTTAAAGCCCTAAATTGATTTTATGGTTCTCATGTAAACATTGCAATCTTATGCTAAGAAAAGTCTGCCTGCTACAAAACTTTCTTAGCTTGTTGTTGTTGATACAAAGAGGGCAAACACGACTTTAGAATTGATTAGCGAGAACAAGTCATTCCCCACTGTGGGGATGTGTTTAGTTAATGACTAAATAATATGTAAAGTGTTCGCATGGATTTTGTTATTTGATTTCATTTTTTGGTCATTTAGAACTTGGTATGTCATTTTACCATGTACTCTCTTTTATATAGTTCCTTTATGAGAAATAGTAACGTACTTTCATTAATTTTCATAATACATCATCATACATCCCCCTCTGGCACGTATCACAATATTGTCCGCTTTGGGCCACTCGGCACGAGGACTTCCCAGGGGGTCACCCACAGAGTTCTTATGGGATCTGCTGCCCTCACAGCTTTAAAACGCTTTGTGATAGGGAAGGTATCCACACCCTTATAAGGAATGCTTAGTTCTCCTTCCCAGCCGATGTGGGATCAGATCAAACCCACTTTCACCCCCCATTATAGGCATCCTGTTACTACTCCCGCCCGAGCACGCTTAACTGCAGAGTTCTTATGGGATCTGCTACCCCCACGGCTTTAAAACGCGTTGTGATAGGGAAGGTATCCACACCCCTTATAAGGAATGCTTAGCCGATGTGGGATCAGATCTAACCCACTTTAATTTGTAACATCCCCCTCTGGCACGTATCACAATATTGTCTGCTTTGGGCCACTCGGCACGAGGACTTCCCAGGGGGTCACCCATCCTGGTACTACTCCCGCCCGAGCACGCTTAACTGCAGAGTTCTTATGGGATCTGCTGCCCTCACGGCTTTAAAACGCATTGTGACAAGGAAGGTATCCACACCCCTTATAAGGAATGCTTAGTTCTCCTTCCCAGCCGATGTGGGATCAGATCTAACCCACTTTCACCCCCCATTATAGGGTTCGACGTCCCCGTCGAACACATCGACCCGTGCCCTAGCTCTGATACCATTTGTAACATCTCCCTCTGGCACGTATCACAATATTGTCCGCTTTGGGCCACTCGGCACGAGGACTTCCCAGGGGGTCACCCATCCTGGTACTACTCCCGCCCGAGCACGCTTAACTGCAGAGTTCTTATGGGATCTGCTGCCCTCACGGCTTTAAAACGCGTTGTGACAAGGAAGGTATCCACACCCCTTATAAGTGGGTTAGATCTGATCTCACATCGGCTTGGAAGGAGAACTAAACACTCCTTATAAGGGGTGTGGATACCTTCTTTGTCACAACGCGTTTTAAAGCCGTGAGGGCAGCAGATCCCATAAGAACTCTGCAGTTAAGCGTGCTCGGGCGGGAGTAGTACCAGGATGGGGGACCCCCTGGGAAGTCCTCGTGCCGAGTGGCCCAAAGCGGACAATATTATGATACGTGCCAGAGGGGGATGTTACAAATGGTATCAGAGCCAGGGCACCGGTCGATGTGTTCGACGGGGACGTCGAACCCTATAATGGGGGGTGAAAGTGGGTTAGATCTGATCCCACATCGGCTGGGAAGGAGAACTAAGCATTCCTTATAAGGGGTGTGGATACCTTCCCTATCACAACGCGTTTTAAAGCCGTGAGGGCAGCAGATCCCATAAGAACTCTGCAGTTAAGCGTGCTCGGGCGGGAGTAGTACCAGGATGGGTGACCCCCTGGGAAGTCCTCGTGCCGAGTGGCCCAAAGCGGACAATATTGTGATACGTGCCAGAAGGGGATGTTACAAATGGTATCAGAGCCAGGGCACCGGTCGATGTGTTCGACGGGGACGTCGAACCCTATAATGGGGGGTGAAAGTGGGTTTGATCTGATCCCACATCGGCTGGGAAGGAGAACTAAGCATTCCTTATAAGGGTGTGGATACCTTCCCTATCACAACGCGTTTTAAAGCTGTGAGGGCAGCAGATCCCATAAGAACTCTGCAGTTAAGCGTGCTCAGGCGGGAGTAGTAGCAGGATGGGTGACCCCCTGGGAAGTCCTCGTGCCGAGTGGCCCAAAGCGGACAATATTATGATACGTGCCAGAGGGGGATGTTATACATCCATTTGTTTGAAGGTTATATGTGTATTTTAGAAAGAACACTCTATATAACTCTGCAGATACCAAAGTAAAAAGGTGAAGGTAGAGACACCAATAATTTGGTTAATTTTAAGTTAACTTTATACATTATTTTAATTCTTATGATCCGTTATTTGTGATCTATTTGCTTCACCTATCTAATGTGTGGTTGTGTTTCTTTAGTTTGTAGATGAACATTAAGTGTTCGATGAAATTCCTCAATGAGAAATTGAGGATATTATAAATCAAACAAGACAATCTCATCAAATTTTTATTTCTTTATGCACGTGTTTTGCACCTTCCTCATATGTTAGCATTGTAAGCACTCCGCACCAACTGGTTCCTCTCCGTAGTCTTGAGTACTACTTCGGTACTCCCCATGACCCTCTGGCCAACCTCACCCCAGCATATCGAGGTCCTACACTTCCTCCGGTACAAAATCTTGAAGCGGGGACGGTCGATACTCGCGTGATAGCTGTTATTATAGGAAAACTCTGCCAAAGGAAGGTAAGTATCCCAACTACCTCCGAAGTCTAGAACACACGCCCGCAGCATATCCTCCAGATTCTAGATGGTTCGCTTACTCTGAACATCCTTCTGTGGGTGAAAATCGGTGCTAAAGTGCAGACGAGTATCCAGCTCGTCGTGAAACTTCTTCCAGAATTTGGAAGTGAACCACACATCTCTGTCGCAAATCACCGAAACTGGCACCCCGTGCCGATCCACTACCTCTCTGATATAGATGTCAACCAACTTCTCGGCCGAAATGCTCTACTGAATCGGAATGAAATGGGTGCTCTTGGTTAACCGATCCACGATGACCCAAATCGAATCCACTCCCTGCGCGGTCCTGGCAAGCTTCGTGACGAAATACATAGTGATATCTTCCCAGTTCCACAGCGGAATATACAACGGCTGGGTCTTGTCGTGAGGCCTTTGGTGCTCGGCCTTGACCTTCCTACAGGTCAGGCATTTCTTAACGAACCAAGCTATATCCCTCTTCATGCAGGGCCACCAATAATCAAGACGAAGATCCCTGTACATCTTCGTCGCCTCCGGAAGGATAGAAAACCTGGATTTGTATGCCTCCTCCATCAATACCTGGCGCACACCCCCATGATATGGGACCCACACTCTATGGTGTAGAGTCAACAATCCACGGCTGTCATAATCTAAAGAGGAAACCTAACCCACAATACACTCACTCTTGCGATGTTCCTGCTTCATAGCCACCTATTGGGCCTCTCGAATCTGCTCCAATAGCAAGGTCATCACTGTCATCCTCAAACAAATATCTCTTATCGGTACTGCCTTGCGGCTAAGCGCATTGGCCACGACATTGGCCTTCCCCGGGTGGTAGAGGATATCACCATCATAATCCTTCACAACATCAAGCCATTGACGCTGTCTAATTTTCAAATTCGGCTTATCCATAAGGTACGTCAAACTCTTATCGTCCGTGTAAATAGTACAACGGACCCCATAGAGGTAACGACGACAAATCTTGAGGGAAAAAAAGCGCCCCCTACTCCAAGTCATGCGTCGGATAGTTCGCCTCATGAGGCTTCAACTGCCTCGAAGCGTAGGCGATAACATGCCTCCTATGCATGTAAGTGTTGGATTAGGTGTCTAAGCCCATAACTATAATTGGTATGTACTTGAATTGATAGCAGCATAGTCCTTTTGGGTTGCCCTCAAACCTAGCAACCGGACAAGGAAATTATGAAAGGAGAGATATTAATTTATTATAAGATTAATGAATTAATATAAATGAATTTATTAATATGTTAAAAGATTAATGTATTAATAAGAAATCATTTTGTTTAATTAATTGTTAGCCATAAATTAATTAGAATTAATTTTGGGGTTAAAAGAATTAATTATAAAGTGCAGGGACTAGTTTGTAATTATCTAATAGTTGAGTGGAAGGCTCCAGAACCTCCTTGGAAGGAGGTGGACGAAATCTATAGGGGAAACCCTAAGGATTTCGTCCAAGGGGGCTTGGATAAGGCCTTTGGGTTTGCTTAGGCCCTAAGCAAGGAGCATTAGGGTTTTTCCTAAACCCTAGATCCCTCAACTATATAAGGAGCCTCCTGGTTCACATTTTGGTCACTCTTTCTTTGGAAGAAACCCTTAGGGCAGAAAATTGCATACTCCCTCTCTCTCCTTTTACTTTCCTTCTTGCTAGTTTGGGTGTGATTCCATTAGAGGCATTACACTTGTGGTGCTAAGCTTCCAAGAAGATCAAGATCAAGATCAAGGGAATTATCAATTATTTACTATAACAATTGAAAGGTATGTAATTACTAAACCCTAGTTTGTTAATTTTGAAATTAGCCTCTCTCCTCTAGGGTTCTTATTTTGCAATTCATAGTTGTATGTTCAATAGCTAAAACATAGATCCAAAGTAGGTTGCATGTGAACTTAGGAATTGTTTTCTAGTTTATTTGTTTTACCTAAAACCCATCAGTGGTATCAGAGCCATTGTTGTTTTAAATTGAATTGCTATAATAGTTGAATTGCAAATTAGGGTTTATAGCCATTAAACCCTAAAGGCCAAAATTTTCGATTTTAGGGTTTTGGTGCAAAGGGTTTTCGAAAACCCTAGCCTCCATGAACCCTAGTCGAAATTAGGGTTAGGGTTTCCAAAACCCTAGCCTCCTCCCCTTGTAATTTCGAAATATGCTCCCCCTTTAAAGGTTTCTTTGTTTTGGATAATAGTTGCCTTATTGGATAATTGAGACAAATAAGGAAATTATCCTATCCCCATATTTTCGAAATCTAGAAGAGATATGGATTAGGATTAAATTAAGTGTTTGATTTAATTAGATAATCCTTACTAGATTTAATTAATTAATTAAAAGTTAATTAATAGACAAATATTAAATCTAGTTATTTGGTTGACAAAATTAAGGAAATTATCCTATCCCCATATTTTTGAAATCTAGAAGGGATATGGATTAGGATTAAGTTAATTGTTTAATTTAATTAGATAATCCTTAAAAGATTTAATAAATTAATTAAAAGTTAATTAATAGATAAATATTAAATCTAATTAATTGGTTTACTTAAATTGAAAATTTAATAGTTTAAATTTCGAAAAATTTATATAAACCCTTGGAGTTTTAAAATGTTTTAAAACACACCTTATATGTATATTATAATTAAAAGTTAAATATTATATATGTATAAGAATATGGTCAGTCAAATCGCTAGTATGCCTCATTCACGAAGCTAATCTATAAGGGGGGTATAAGGAAACTGCCTATAAAATGGTAGTTGAATGGGTGTCCACTTTCACCCACCGCTTCCTTGATTAGTGGAGGGTCGTTAGCAGAACGGATTTGATAGGACAACTACATCTCATTAAAAGTATAATGTTATTAAAGAAAGTACTAGAACATTATTTTACAAAATCCCTACTCTAGTTACTTTAGGAAAAATGTGAAAAGTATGCTAATCCATGAAATTGCACATAATGCTTTATTGGTCGTTAGTGGAGCGTGTGTGGTTAACCGGCACACTAAAAGGCACTAATAAAGAGTAGTAATGGGTATCTCATAATTGTCATTTTTATGGAGCGTGTGTGGTTTACCGGCACATCAATAGTTAATGATAAAGACAATGAGGTTACCAAGCACATTTGCATGGTTATTCACATCTTGTTTGTGATCCTCGGCATCCCAGTCACAAATAGAAGAGCATAATCCGAGATTAAAACATGCCATTGAATAGTTTCAATGTATCTCAAAGAATCTAGAAGTTTCCAATACATTTAAAACTTAACCTTATTTTTCGTTTTTATGGTGGAAATTGGTAAATCGTCATTTACCTACCTTCAAATATTCTGCAAATTGGATTACAGCATCCCTCTTCCAATTTGTGGAATGTTGTGTTGGATCCTGGCCTTGATGTTTCTTTTGGGTGTTACATCAAGGATTCTTATTAACTAACTTGAATTTTCTCCCGTTTTTGTAGATGTCTGAATCTAACCATGGTCTTCTCGAATCTAAAGGAAAAAGTATTCCTGCTCAAAGTCTGTTCCACTATGAAGGTGAAAGATCAATCCCTACCATGTGGACTAACTTGATTCCACTTCCTCCACCTCCTCCCGTTGTTCTCCCAAACCTACAAGTTCGAAGGCTTGAAAAGTTCAAGCTCACTCAAGCCCTTTTAGCAAGTAAACACGAAGATGGGAAACCTGTGTGTGCACACGTCTTAGAGATGAAGTCACACATTGATAGGTTAAGCATGTTTGGTGTCGAGATTTCAAGTGAGTTGGCTGTTGACTGGGTTCTTCAGTCACTTCCCTGAATCATATAGTGAGTTCGTTAGAGAGTACTATATGATGGATCGCGACGTGACCCTCATTGATCTCACCTATTTGCTTATAGCTGTTGAATCAGCAATGATTTGGCGTGCTTGTCTGGTGAATCAAACTCCCAAACTTCAAGGGACATTGAAAATGATGACAGTGGAGATCCAGAAAAGGTAAACTCTAAGATTGTTCCTTGTGTCATTCCAAAAGAGTCCATTTGCTTTTATTGCCAAGAGAAGGGGAATTGGAGACGAAGCTGTCCTATCTACCTGAGAGATCTAAGAGATTGGAGAGTCTAGTGTTATGACTCCTCCTTGGGTATAAAATCCACTATCTAACTCCATCAAGTTCCTATTCATTGATTCTTAATACGTAATGTGATAAGATTACATTTGAATGTTTTGCAGGATCAGAGAAAAGAGAGGAAGCTTGATGGAAAAGCAAGATGAGTCTGATCACGAAGAAATGGATCACCGTCGCATGGATTCGAAGATCAGATTTTGAGCTTAGAAAGTTATGATAGATTTGTTAGGAATAAATACATAGTTTTTCAGTTGATTTTGCATTGTAAGGACAAGTTTTCCGCTGCTTTTATGAATAAAATAAAATTTTTGGTTTGAATAATTTTATATATCCTTGCAATGAAGTCGTTATGAAAAATTGATGTATTGTTATCAATAATGGATTTGATTCTTAATTATGTCATTTGTGGAAATGTCGAGTATTTGCCAAATGAGGAAAGATTCTCATCGCCCAAGCTTCAATTGGACGGAAACTTGGAGTCATGCAACCTGATTGCGTGATGAATGAGAAACTTCATATTTGGAAATTAGACTAATTCTTTGACAAAGTGTCAAGAGAAGGACTAGGAGATCAAGTACACTAGCTTGTACATTGATCAAGTCCACCACGAGAGTGATAAAGATATTCGTCATGATTTACTAAAGTTTAGTGAATATGGTTATGCTTATAAGATTAAATATAATTCTTAGTTGATTGAAAGAGTTTCAATCAATGGCAGAACGAATAAGAAGAATCAAGTAGGCAGAAAGATAAAAGTTTCTCTATTCTAAGAAGAAGGGAGAGTAACTTTTATTGTGTTTTATGATAAGTCTTAATGATTAGGAACCATATCTCAATTGATCCTCTAAGTAAGTCTTAGTATATTTGCATGTCTAAGAAGAGGAATCGAGAATTGTGGAAATGGTTAAAATCAAGAAGTCAATCATACTTCGTTCCAACATCAAGTCTTAGAGTTATACTCCAATATTTGTGAATTGAGTGACAAGTCTCAAGAAGGTTTATAACACTCATCAAATGTGGAATTTGGAAAAGTTTTCTTATTCTTGCACATTTAAAATTTGTAAGTTGTGATGTCTTGGATAAGACAAAGACTAACTAGGACAAATTTTGTGAAGTGTTTTGTCTTGATAAGAACCACACTAACTCTTGAATATTTGTTTTGTCGAGGAAAGTTTCCTGACAAGAGAATCGTATATGTCAAGAGGTCAGTGGGAGTTCTAATGATCTTGAAAAAGGTTTCAAGAACAAATCAAGAATAAACCTTATCGATCATCACTAGCACATGACTTGAGGTTTATAGCCTATCGTGGATGACATACTCCTTTTCTATGCCATTCCAATTGCATTAATTACGCAAGTGAGTTCTATGAGTTCTCATGTGAATGCATAAAGACATAGCACCTTGATCAATGGAAAGTACATTGATAAATAAGGATGAGTTGATAAACCACTTGGAAGACATGGTGGGCACTCGTGTTACCATGAGGCAAGGAATCGAGATTTAGAAAGTTCAGTCCATATGAGTTTGGATTTGTCACAAACTTTGGTTTTGACAAATTCACATGGATAGGAGATTATACACCACAAAATCTAAGTGTCATAAGATTACCTCCTTCATGAAAATAACTGTGAGGAAATGCTTTCACTAAGAGAGATTTTAAGAAGATAGCAATTGTGGAAATTCTATTCTCAAATTCGATTATGGTTACAACATCCCTTTCCATAGTTCGAATTGTGAGATTTGGCAATTAGTCTGAACATTTGGGGACTTAGTGACATAAGTTCTGAATTTGTCTAGACACACATATGAGCTTTCTAAGGCAAAGGTGTATGATTTTAAGAAGCTTTGATAAAGGCTTATCAAAGCATTAGGTATTAGAAATATGAACTTAAGGAATTCAATAAGCATTGTTCTCTGGAAGTTTAATTGTTTTCTGAATACATGTCAAAGCTAGTGGGAGCATAAGTGTTATGCTGGTAAGAAAATAATCATCATGTTAGTGGGAGCATGATCATTATGGTAAAGTATTGCGAGTTAGCAATATTAATTATAGAAAACAAAGATTCACTTTGCAAAGTTGCAATGGTTGAAAAGTTGTTTTGCTATAATTAAGGGAGAGAATATTATACTTTATTTCAAAATTCTAAAGCTTAGATCGAGAAATGTTAATAAATTTAGTCAAGGATATATAGTGTATTCTCAAATTTGATTATGATCACGGCATCCCTCTTCATAGATCGAATTATGGGAACAGGACACATAAAATATTATGGCAGAAGGATGATAAAGTATCACGTCTTTATGTGAGACATTATGCATTGTGTCCAACACGCTTCGGGTATAGGATCGATTACATATGCTGTAATATTTGACCATTCTAAAATTTTCAAAATGCCTAGGGTATTAAGAGGGAAAAAGGATCTAGAATCGGTTCTGACTAAAATAATTAAACAACTATCAAAGGAAAATCTGAGGTTCACTGAGGATTTGTCGCTTATGAGTAGTTGGAAGTATAGTAATGAATGGGCCATATCGACATTATTATGAATAGATAAGATTCTGTTAAGAATAAGTCGTCATATGGCAACTATCGAAATGTCTCCATATTGGGTGTTGGATGTTGAGAGTCTGGATTAGAAACTTTTATGCAAGAAGGATGTTCAAAGGAATGTACTTTGAATGTGAGACTTCACGTCTATGAAATTATCTTGTAACAATTTCCGATAAAGTAATTTGTAATTTCATTGGCCAAGTCTTGGTGACTTTTGTGCTATGACTTTGCGAAAGGATCGTTACATGAAATGTTAGAATCTAGCATATTTTAGTAGTTGCAAGAACCTTGTGTTCTAACACTAATAATAAGGACTGGGAATTGTGAAATGAGCATCATTGGAAAGGTTTTTCAATTGATCTATTTCACAAAGTATGGACCATAGGAAACCAAAGTGTGCATGCTTGGATCATGGGACAATTGTGGTTATAATTCAAGTAATAAGTTGATTTTCTGAAACTATAAGCAATAAATAATGAGTAATCAATATGGTGTTTAAATAAAAGTGTTTTTATTTACGCTCAAAAGCTTTGGGGCCATATAAGATTAATATTATTATTGGGTTTCACTTTGCATGTTTTGACTTCCCGAATAATAAGATTATTCAAACTCCACAGTCGCTCGTACTTTTGGAAGTAAGTAGTGAATCAAGACTGTCATGAACTGGGTTGTAGATTGTCTAAGGATAGACATGGCAATAGATTTGCTGCAACGTTCATGATTACTCAGAAATTGAGTTTTGAGTATTGGATAAACCCACGCTCAGAGTATTACTTCATGGAATTCATCACGAGTAATACTGAGACGATAATATCTATGATCTTGAAACAGAGATATATGAGCTGTAATTTGCAAGTCGGCTATACATTGGTGATACGAAAACGCATCAGTAACTTGGTGTTATAAAACGTATTGTCATGTGTGGTTTGATGAGTAAAAGATATAAGCATATGAGTTAATGTTTATTCGTTCCTTTTTCCCTAACGGGAAAAGAGATATCTGTGGGCCCCTCGATGATTTGGTGTTGACTTATGTGCTGGGCCCAGCCAGGACTAATTGATGTGTTCGATTAGAAGTCCTATATCATCACAAATCAGAAATCGGGAAACATAGATTCTGGACAAAGAGATTGATTGTATTCCATGTCTTATGTCTAGAGATATCTAGTAGAATGAAGGGTCATGTGATCTCTTATCTTAGGACTCGTAACTGACTAGGTCAGAGTTCGGCAGCAGCTTTTTGGAAGCTACAATTTGCTGGTCAAATTTAGAAGGCATACTAGCAATTATAGTTACAGACTTATCCAAGTGGGAGACTGTTGGATTAGGTGTCTAAGTCCATAACTATAATTGGTATGTACTTGAATTGATAGCAGCACAGTCCTTTTGGGTTGCCCTCAAACCTAGCAACCGGACAAGGAAATTATGAAAGAAGAGATATTAATTTATTATAAGATTAATGAATTAATATAAATGAATTTATTAATATGTTAAAAGATTAATGTATTAATAAGAAATCATTTTGTTTAATTAATTGTTAGCCACAAATTAATTAGAATTAATTTTGGGGTTAAAAGAATTAATTATAAAGTGCAGGGACTAGTTTGCAATTATCTAATAGTTGAGTGGAAGGCTCCAGAACCTCCTTGGAAGGAGGTGGACGAAATCTATAGGGGAAACCCTAAGTATTTCGTCCAAGGGGGCTTGGATAAGGCCTTTGGGTTTGCTTAGGCCCTAAGCAAGGAGCATTAGGGTTTTTCCTAAACCCTAGATCCCTCAACTATATAAGGAGCCTCCTTGTTCACATTTTGGTCACTCTTTCTTTGGAAGAAACCCTTAGGGCTGAAAATTGCATACTCCCTCTCTCTCCTTTTACTTTCCTTCTTGCTAGTTTGGGTGTGATTCCATTAGAGGCATTACACTTGTGGTGCTAAGCTTCCAAGAAGATCAAGATCAAGATCAAGGGAATTATCAATTGTTTACTATAACAATTGAAAGGTATGTAATTACTAAACCCTAGTTTGTTAATTTTGAAATTAGCCTCTCTCCTCTAGGGTTCTTATTTTGCAATTCATAGTTGTATGTTCAATAGCTAAAACATAGATCCAAAGTAGGTTGCATGTGAACTTAGGAATTGTTTTCTAGTTTAATTGTTTTACCTAAAACCCATCAGTAAGTCCCAATTTCAATGATCCAAACTAGTGATCAATCAGATAGCAATCAATCAGAATAAGAATGGAGTAGAGGAAAGATTAAGCCAAGTATGCACACGTTAATATAAAAAAAACCGTCAGGTACACCTTGGATACACACACATACGTCACTCTATGACTGACACTGACAAACTTTATTTATAGTACCACCAGCCAAACACCCGTGTACGGCCGTACACAACTACAAAAGTTACATATACCAAAATAATGCCCAAACCCCTACAAAGACTTATACAAGATAAATGCTTAGCCCAAACCACATAATTATGAACTATCAATCTCTCCCTTGGTTTTTGGCTAGCATAGACTTAGTCTTTCTCAATGATTACAACATCAGATCCTTCCATGGCACCACACCGCATCTGATCCTTAATGATCTCCGCAACCATTCCAGTGTACTCCTTAGCGGTAGATTCAAAGATCTTTTCGGCAACCCGGATTTGATGAAGAGCCAATTGATGAATATCCAACTTTCCAAATTGAAAAAGATCCTTCTTGTCAAACAAACGGAAACAACCATCTGGGAATTTGATGACAACAAAAGCTGTGGCTTCATCAAATACCTAGTAGAGCATGTTTTTTAAAGAACCATCATCGAATTTCTGCAAGATAGGGATCTGTCTCACTTGATTAATGGTGTGCCACATCACTGTCAGGATAGGCTTGCCAGTCAATGGATTAAGAACGTCAGGGTGGCTCTTGAGAAAAGATTCAACAATCTTCATACTAGGAAATCTTCTTTTTACTTAATCTTCCAGGAAAACCTTTAATATAGTCGCTTGAGGAACATTTCCTATATTTAGAAAGGGAGCATCAGCAAGTTCAGACAAGGCAACACTCGTAAAAGAGTTGAAATCATGTATGCTCTTGTAATATTCTACATTGGCACTTTTCCTCTTCACAAGCCATAATTTTAATTCATCATGAAATTCCCATGACACAATTAATTCCAGATCTATCTCCATACGTGCCACCAAAACATCTCGGTTCAAGATCTATAATAGTGATTCGGGGTTGGCCTCCATGAGCATTTTGATCTGAGTTCCTCTTGAACATATACTTTTGCTTATTTGAAGATGAAGCAGCTTTGGCAAGTTTCAAAGTAACAATGCAAGGAGCTTGAGCTCGTTCCTTTTCAAATCGATCAACCACCCTTGTGGTTCTGAGAGAGGGTTGATATGTTGGGTTGTCATGAGGAGGAGACTGAGCTTGAGCACTGGAGGCATCCACATTAGATGGAGGCTGTTGAAACAAAGAATTAAACCTATCACCAAATTCTTCAAAAAGTTTGTTCTTTAAGCTTAAGTAGAATGCAGTCAAGGATCCAAGATTAGTCTGCAAGTCAGAGATTTGCTTTGACTTTAGAGCATTATCAGCTTCAAGTTCAGCGATCCTTATATCATGTTTTCCAATCAGAATGTCCTTCTCCATGTTTTTCTGATTTAGAATGCCAATTTCTTCTCTGAGCTTGGACATAGTAGGATCATCATCCCCTGAATGACCTTCCTCAATAGATATTCCTTTTCCACGTGAGGAAGGTATTGGACTATGTTGTTGTGACAAGTGCTTTGCAAGCATGATAGAGGATTCATCTAGTAAAGGCCTTGTAGGGGAATATCCTTGAACAGCTAAAGATCCTCTAGTTTCATATATAGTACTTGGGCCTTGTTAGGTTGGTACAGGTGGTGCAGTAATAGATGTAGTTATGATTGTGGATTGAGCTGGTGGTGCTTGTCCTAGGATAAATGCTCCCTGCCTCGGATCAAGTCGTCTTTTTTTTTTTCACAGGAGGATGGGAGGTTTGTGTCAGTATCTGATTACCCATTGATGGCATAGATGTTGGAATTGCACCAACAAGGGGAGGAATCCCTGAAGTTGCATCCACTTGACTTGAGATATCATCCATCGGTTTTGATGTCGGAGGCATTGTTTCAAGAACATCATCAGCAACCCTAGTCTCTGCTGTTTGAGCAACTTCATTGACAATGATAAAGAACCTGTCGAGGAACTCTGAACTTGGAACATCATAAAGAACCCGTTTTTGCTTCAATACACCCTCGATTTTCAGTCGTTTTTTTTATCAAGATTAGCTTTACTGAGTTCGTCAAGGTGATACCTACACAGTGGAACAATCAATTTTTAGGAATAACCGATGATTTTTAAGGGTGATTAGAGAGAGAGAGAGAGAGAGAGAGAGAGAGAGAGAGAGTTTACTCAAAGTTTGAGAGAATAAGAGTGATCGGTTGGACACTGTGGCTTATATACTCTCTCATACCCGGTCCAACCAAAATGGGTTGCAACCCAACTAGCTTTAAATTCAAGCCCACAACACAATTAAATTTAAAAAAAATGCATTTCATGGACTCAAAATAATAAAATAAAAATAAAAATAAAATAAAATCTAAAAATTTTAAAATAAAAAAGAATTTTTATTAAAATTTTAATTTTTTTTAGCAAAAGAAAAATAAAATAAAATTAAAACGAATTGATTCTAATTCCTATTTTTTACTAAAGCATATAATGTTTTTGAGAGATTGGGATCAAAGTTGTTAGACAGCCTTCATCCATTTGTCGGTACATTCCCTTTTATGAATAGATATGGTCCATCGCCGGTATTGTTGTCCACTTAAACATGAAAGATTGTGATAACATTAGGACATACTACAAGTGACAAGACATTTTGATCCTAAGCTCCTAGATAAAATTCCTAAGGACTATTCAGCTGACGACGACCAAGGATATAGTTGTCCACCTAAATTGAGCAACGAGATCTACAGACAACCTATTAATTATTCAATTTTAGTTGTACTAGAACGAGTTTCCTGCTTCCTGATATACCCCAATAATCAGGGACTTCCAAAATACTCCTTACTTTAGATGAGCAGACAATTATAAAGGAGGAAGTCAGATTTAGAAATAGGTGCATATGTTGTGTCCCAGGTCGGATCCCTTTCAGTCATGCAGAGGGGACAACACATGACTAACATAGATAAAGGGATTGAGAAAGTAGAAAGGTGCATATGTTGTGTACCAGGTCATATTGTTAATCACGCAAAGGAGACAGTATATAGATAACAGGTAGAAAGAATAGCATATAGAAGAAGATGCAGAGAGATAGAATTGCATATGTTACAGTCCAGGTCGGATCTTTCGATCACACAGAGGAGGCAACATATGACTGACAGATAGAAAGAAAGAAAAAAACCTTCTACAGACCTAATTTATCGGAATTCCCTGGTCGCCTCGTCAAAACCAGAATTAAGGACAAAGTCCGAACATCGAGGAAGAGTAAATCCACAGTTCTAGATACATATCATTTAGTATATCCACAAATTGCCATGGATATCTCCCTGCTCAACCTACCCGAGCGTCGTATTGTCACACTAAACGGATCTACCTAGGTCAAGATTTGTCAAGTCTCTTGATTCCTTAAGTTTATCTATGCCTAGTCATGTCTAATTTAAATCTTTTGTGCCTACCAACGCATCGAACACAAAACCTAGACAATTCAGCTTTGGTACCTTACACGGATTCAGATTGCTTGTTATCGCTTGTTGATATCACTTCCCAGTTACAACACCTACAAAAATACGCAATGAAAATAACACTATCTATTTTTTTAGTTTTTGATTTTCTGTTTTTTTATTGGTTTTTGTTTATTTGTCCCCCTAAATTTGTGCATGGGTGAGAATGAAAGTAAAATGCGCAAATTTAAACTAACCTAAAACAAAAAAAAATTAGTCCTCAAAGCGTATCATTTTCAAAAATTCCACAAGCACATTGAATCGAGCTTTGTTAAACGGTTTTGTGAACAGATCCACCACATTATTAACAGTGGGAATCCGTTCTAACCGAATGAGTGAACGCTCATAAAAATCTCTGATGAAATGCAATTTGATATCGATGTGCTTGATTTTTGAGTGTTGGACTTGAGTTTTAGCAATCTGAATTGCAGCCTCATTGTCACAAAAGATAGGGGTTTCTAGATAATTCAAACCATAATCCAACAGCTGATATTGGATCCAGATAACTTGGGAGCAATAGGCAGAAGCAGCGACATATTCCGCTTCTGCTGTTGAGATTGAGACGGTGTGCTGTTTCTTGCACTACCATAACACCAGCTGGTCTCCAAGAAATTAACACCCACCAGAGGTTGATTTCCTGTCAAGCTCACAGCCTCCATAATTACTGTTAGCAAAAGCATATAAATCAAATTCAGAATTTTTCAGATACCAAAGACCCAATTTTGGATTGCCTTTGAGATACCGAAAAATTCTTTTGACAGCACTAAGATGTGAAAGTTTAGGATTAGCCTGGTATCGTGCGCATTGACAAATCGAAAACGTAATATTTGGCCTGCTTGCAGTTAGATACATCAACGAACAAATCATCGATCTGTAATCAGTCTGATCTACGGATTCGTCATCAGTATCAGGAGTGAACAGGAGTCGTTCAACCATTGGTGTCAGTGCAGGTTTTTCATCTCGAAACCTGAACTTCTCTAGCATATCTTCAACATAGTTTTCTTGATGGAGCAGGATACCGGTTGAATTTTGTTGGACCTAAAGCCCCAAAAACATGGTCATTTCTCCTAGTGAACCCATCTCAAACCTCTTCTTCATTACGACTTCAAACTTCTTGCATAGCTAGGGACTTGTGGACCCGAAAATGATGTCATCAACGTAGATTTGGACCAGAATTTGATTGACACCAACATGCTTGATGAAAAGAGTTTGATCAATTGTGCCTCGTGAAATCCCATGCTCGAGCAAGTGCTTTGTAAGAGTGGCATACCATGCTCGAGGAGCTTGATGTAGCCCATACAAAGCCTTGTCCAACGTGTATACGTGATTGGGAAATTTTGAGTTAACAAACCCAGGAGGTTAATCAACGTATATTTCTTCCTTCACCGTGTCGTAGAAGAAGGCAGTCTTGACATCCATCTGGTAAACCATGAAGTTCATGTAGGAGGCATACGCTAGGAAAACACGAATAGCCTCCAAGCGTGCCACCGGAGCATACACTTCGGTGTAGTCCAGACCCTCGACTTGGCAAAATCCACGGAGAATCAATCGAGCTTTATTTCGTACAATGACACCTGAATCATCTTGTTTGTTGTGATAAAACCAACTCGTGTCAAGAGACTTTTTGCCCTTAGGTAATTCAACCAACTTCCATACCCCAAGTTTTTCAAACTTATTTAATTCTTCATGCATAGCATCCACCCAACTAGGATCATTCAAACCTATTTCAAAATTCTTTGGCTCTATTTGAGAAATGAAGCAATAGAAAGGACATGTGTTGACATCTCCATTCTGACTCCGCGTTCGAACACTGTCGCCCAGCTAGACAATGATGTTTTCGATCGGATGATCGCGTTGGATTCGAGAAGGTATCTCCTGGCTGACGTCATTGAGTGAGATAGGATGGTTGTGAATATTAACAAATCCATCATCTGTTGAATGAACCTCATCAGATGATCCTAACCCGTCAAAAGGGTTTGCCACAAGCTCATTAGCAATCGGTTCGGGAAAGAGAAGTTCCATAAAAGTTTGAGTAGCAGCGGAAGCATCTTTGGACATAAACTCTCTTTCACCGGGAGTAAGAGGAGTGACATCAGCATCTGGATTGTTTTGTTGACTTGGAGATTATGGACAAGTAATTGGAACAGATGCATCCACCGTAGGAATCGTAGAAGACACTACCGCTGGTCTGTATACAACTTCTTCATCTTCATCTTTAATCATATTCTCCGAACCAGAAGTAGAACCAGAGAAACTATTTGAAAACACATTGAAAGATTTGAATAAATATGTGTAATCAAAAAGCCAATCAGGACCTACTCTAGCATCCGTCTCCTTCTTCTCCAACCAGCGCACATCGAAGGACTCTACGATTTGCTTTGTCTTCTTATTGTAGACCCTATACGCGGTGTGAGTAGCATACCTTACAAATTAACAGTCATCAGCTTTGGCATTGAATTTTGGGTTAGATTCTAGGTGAAGAAGGGTGCAAGGGCAGCCAAAAATGCAGAAGTGTCACACCCCAGAACCGTCAGAACGGACGGCGGAAACGTCCGAGGGCAGGTGATGTCATGCGTAGTATCACAACAATTGTATCATAGCAATCAAAGTAAACACAACCATTACATTGTAATATGAATATTTACATCTATTTGAAAACATAGTTTGTACATATCAGTATATAACAAAAGTAAAAGACGCCACTCTATCGTGCTCCGTCTTCTCCGAAAGATGGCAAGGGTACCTGTCTATTGTTCTCCTGAGAATACAAGCAGTTTTGAAAACATATCAGCATAACGCTGATGAGTTCATAAGCATGTTTTTGTATTGAAAACTAGTCATTGAATTTGTATAAATGATTTCTTTTCATTATAAGTAAATTATCGTTTGTATCGAAATCCTGGTCAACCACCGGTAAGTAAAGTATGTTCCGCTTGAAAAACCGTGGCTAACACCAGTAGGTAAGGTACATTTCGTTTGAAAACCCTGCCTACCGCCAGTAAGTAAGGTAGTTTTATTACTTAAAATAAAATAAAGGTTGTGTCCCTGGAATACCCTCTAGTAAGTAGATAAGTAGTTTCATTAGTTAAAATTAAACTATTGAAGAAAAAAAATCATGTAGCAAAGGCTAGTGTATACTTATTGTGAGTCGTATAACCATGCTAATATGACCGGTGACCTCCTTGACGTTTCTTCAGGCGTCGTACGATTACAAAGTTTGTCACCCCAGGCGTGCCCGCCTAACTGTAGCTAACAGTTCAGGTGTGGGATTGTCGGTCCCGAATAGATCTATTCATAAATTTCACGCTCTCCTTCCAGGAGACTCTGGTTATACTAATGGTGAGGACTTATAGGTACCCCGAAGGGAATAACGAAGATAGGTCTCAAAATCCTATAATAACTAGTTTACATGTAGTTCGGTTGTTCTCGAGTCCGAAATTGTTAGTAAACGGTGTAGAGTATAAATAATTATACATAAAATAATTATTTACTTAGATACTCTTGTTATCTGAATGGATAAACTAAATTTGTCATAGTTTATGTGTTTGACTTGGTATGTAATTTGAATTTGTAAAACCGATAATGAATTCCCCAAACTATACATATTGTAGTTTGACTGGTAAGTTGTGTTCATGTACTGTTCTGAAAACTATGCAATTATGTTTAGATGACGTCCCTTATGCTCCGCATATTACAAAAGGGATAAAGAATTTAAATATTTAATGTAAAACTTGTTGTAATTGCATAAATTCTTAACTTTTGAAAACCTTGATGTTTGGCTTGTATTCCCCCCTGAAAACGTTATAAAAAGTTAAGCGTATGGGTATGAACTCATCGTTGGTTGTTTGCAAAGGATTGAACTGGACGATCCTTGAGATCGTGTACGTTGCACTTAACGGAATCCTAATATCAAATAAATACATATATGTATCGAAATTAGCGATTTTGTTAGATAAAGTGTTAGATAAACACTTGTTTTTGGTTAAAGAATGTTACCGGGACTTGGTTGAATTGAGAAAACAGGCTTTTCCTCACGAAATAGTTGTTTATGGTCGTTAATGGAGTTCACGGTCGATAGACCATGAATAGGGTTTACGGTCGATAGGCAGTTTACAGTCTATGAAAATCTGGTGAGTTTACGGTCACAATGGGTTTACGGTCTATGAAGATTGGTGTGTTTATGGTCGCAACGGGTTTATGGTCTATGAAGATTGATCGTAAACTCAAGAACAAGGGTGCTTGTTTTAGACAAAAAAGTGTTCCAGAGGCTCCCAAACGGCCCCAAATGACGATTTCCGACGTTTTCGGGTGCAAGGACGGCTTTATGGTGTCTATGGTCAAGAGGTTTAGAGAGAGAAAATGGGTGTTTACGGTCAAGAAGGTTCAAATGAGGGTAGGGGTCCAGTATTTAAAGACTGGGGGTTTGGTCGGTGGTGGGGTCCACCTGGCACCGACCGTAAATTGGTTTACAGTCTACACGAGTTTACGGTCGTAAACTCGTCCTGACCGTGAACTCGGTGATTTTCGAGGACGTTTCAAGTTTTTCGCGTGATTTCCTGGTTTATTCCGAATCGTATAAAATACATATTATTTATTTAAAACGTAAAGTCCTTCCCAAACTAAGAAATTTGACGGAATTTAATAAAAACCCAAATTTTATTAGTGGAAACTGGGTAAGGATAACGGAAAAAGTTTTGGGTTGTCACAAGAAGATACTGATAGATGGCTTGTGACCGTAGAGAATTTCGTATGGAGTCTTCATCTTGGCTTTGTTGATCAAACACAATTTTGAACATAACAAGTTCTGTTGATCGCCTCAGCCCAAAAGAAAACTGGTAGCTTGGAGTCACATAGCATCGTCCTTGCAGCGTCTTGAAATGTTTGTTTAGCAACATCATTTTGTTGAGGCGTGCGAACGGAACTATATTGACGCACGATCCCTTTTTCCACGCAAAAATGATCAAGAACAACATTCTTAAATTCTGTCCCATTGTCAGTTCGAAGCTATAACGCTCTAAAAATTTCAACCAATTTAAACTTTTCAAAAACAACCCCGTTTCATTAAGTTATTACAAAAAGGTTTTCAATACAATTATTATCAGAATCTTCCCAGGACCACATCATAAAACATAATCATGGGGAGCGGTACGATCACCCCTTTGCCTTGCCATGGTCTCCTGAAGAACTTGAAAAACATTAAACCATAATTGTAATCCCGAAAGCTTAGTGAGATACCCCCAAAATACCAACCACATTTACCATACATGCACAACATGCCATATCATAACAGAACACAAAACAGCCACGCACTTCGGGTCTACTGTGTAACTGGTCCGCCGCACCGGCCTTCAGTCCACCTGGTCCACTGTAACGCCCGTGTTTCTGGGCTTGCCATTTTTAGCTATGTAATAGTCTAGGTTAACCTTTGTAACCCAATTTGAAATAATAAAAATGTATTATTTGTGAATTATGTGATTTACGTGTGTTTTCTTAATTATTATAATTTAATTGAATTAAGAATAAAATAAGCTTCAAAATTTAAGTGTAAAATAAACTTGATATCTCTAGGTAATGTTGTAGTAGTCGAAACGAGGTTTTCGAATATATATAGAATGCCCAAATCTGACTTCGTATGAGGAAGTTATGATTTTCTGAAGTTTCGACTTGGCGGTATGCAGCCCGAATACTCGATTTGAGATCGAGCGGTTTTTAGCCGAAACAATCTAAACGAGAATCAAAGATCTCGTTGTTAGTAGCGAAACGATGAAAAGTTAGGCGAGAATGGACGTCGGACGAAGAAGTTATGAATTTATAACGAAGTTTTTCTATCCCGGCCTACTAAAAATAAATAATAAAAATAAATTCAAAATTAGCCGACGGAGTCTAAACGAAAGTTGTAGAGCGTAGTCTCACCTACGCGTGGATATAAAGAACGTCGAAAAAGGAGTTTGTATGGGGAAGATATGAATTTTTAAAGTTTATTAAATATTTAATAATTAATTTTAATTCTAAATGTTGGTATTATCCGAAGAGGAGTCACCAGACTCATCCGAAGTACGCCCAGCGTACTGGTGTACGCCCAGCATACCACTCGAGTGTTCTGAGTTTGTATTCGATGACGTAGAGGACCGATCACGCAAGGGATGACGGCAACCGAGGCATTACGCCCCGCGTACCCCGAAGTTACGCCCAGCGTAACCCCGAGGATCAAACCCTATAAAAGGGAATGCGAAGCCAGCTTATTCCTTTTACAAACCCTTCCTTTTCTCTCATCTTTGGCCTCGATTTGCGTGTCGTTTATACCCCGAAGCCCCGGTAATATTCCCGAGCCCCGAAGCAAGATCCGAAGCGCCGAGGATCCCGAAGAGCGTTATTCCCGAGCCGAAGCTCTGCTCGCTTGGAGCCCGATTTTTGTGAAGATCTTCCAGATCTACCGAAGAACACTACTTCTGCAAGCCGTAGTGCTGCCCAATCATCTTCAGATCAAGTGAGTGTGTAGTCATTTTCTTCCAACACAATATTATGAAGTATTTTATATAAAATACGTGCTACGTGTATATATTTTGTTGTTATATGTGTGAATGTATATTCACTTTTTTCTATCTCATAGATCTGATTTATTCTCTATGAAATACGTGTTATATGTGTGTGCCTCATCTATTATGTGGAATATGTATTGATTAAAGCATGCTATACAGGTTTTTAAACTATGTATAAAAATGTAAATTTTTGTCTACTAATATGTTGGGTAGAACATGGGTAGATAGTTGGTGTGTAATAAACAGGTGAGAGGTCTCGGTGTTGTTGGTGTTATTCTAGTCATTCAGCAGAGTATGGATGACGACCACGAACTATTCTAGACTGTCCTGTGGAACACTAGCAGGCTCATAACCTGTAGGTGTTGTGAACGACGTGTTCACAGGTGTACTCTATCCCCCTCATGGTTGCCTTTAGGATACTTATTGCTAAGGAAGCCCCTTTGCAGTAATGCCCGTCCCGATGAAAAATCCTAGATTAGGTCCCTTATAATAGATGTTGTTTTAGGGACGTAAAGTGAGGATAACAGGAATGGGTAATCGGGTTTATTGTTGATTGTTAAAATAAATATTTATTGTGGGTTGAAAACCCTATATGCTCACCAGGCTACCAAGCCTGACCCACTTAGTTTATTTGTATTACAGGAAGTGGCGCAAGAGCTTAAGATGGACGAATCATCAAGTTGTTTTGTTTACAAGTCTGTATATGTATATAATGTTAAATGACTTGTAATGTTATTGTTTATGCTTTATGATCTGTATCGGAACATGACATCCCAACTTTTCATTATGAAATGAAATCATATTTCTTTGTGAAACGTTTTGATAAATATCTATTTTATCATGTTTTTTTTTGGGGAACAAATTCCACATCTCTTTTAAAATTAAAAGAATTTACTCTGAAAATGTTTAAAAAGCATAAATGAAATCGGTCTTTTCTGGCCGAGATTTTGGGGATGTCACAGTTGGTATCAGAGCATTAGTTTAAGCGAACTAGGAATTTGTAGGATTTCTAGACTTAAACTTAGGATGCTAAGTGGAGATTATGAGATGTGTGTCTGATAAATTTTTGACATGAGCACTAGTTTATTTTAGGAAAGTTGCCTAAAATGCTTTTATGTTCTAAATGTTATATGTTTCCATATATGATATTATTTGTTCGGATCTATGGTTTGTTGCTAACCGGATCTGAAGGTTTATGTGTTTAGGATTCTAAGCGTATGTATACGATATTAGAACTAGCATGTAGTCGTTTGGACTACTAAGGATAAATTGAAATCTTATCGTGAAAGAGGATCTAATTTCACCTTATTCGGTGTATAGATCAAAAATGGTGAGAACAAGAAGCGGAGTTGGAAATGCTGATGAAAACAGGAATCAACCGCCTGAAATTCAACAAGTACCTGTTGTAGCTGCTGCACCTGAGCCGATAACAATGGATGGTGTACAAATGATGATTCAAACGATGGTGGATCGTCAGATGGACGAAACAAGACGCTTGCTTAGGCAGAATCGTGAAGAACCGTCAATTCAAGTAGACGAGCCCGAGGAGAATTGAGGGCAATCTGAAGGAGAAAACTAGTGGGATCATTGGTCGAGACAACCCACCAGTGGTTAGACACAACAACCAGTATGGAGGAAATGATGGTCGTGGGTGCAAATATAAGGATTCCATGGCATCCAAACCACCATGTCTATCCGGAAGCCCGACGCCGGTGCAAGTTATGGAATGGGTCTCCGAAATGGAGACTATGTTTGAAAGTTGCGAATGCAGCAACAGGCAGAAGACCGCTCTTGCGATCCCTCTGGTAAAATCTAGGGTGCTGAGTTGGTGGAAGTTGTTAGCCGACTCTATGCCCAAGGAGAAGCAAGCAAAATGTCTTGGGAAGACTTTGTGGAACAACTAAAACTAGAATACTGCTCCGAGCAGGACCTTCTGGAAATCAGTAATGAGTTTCAGAATTTGAAGAAAGGGAAATTGAGCGTTACTGAATACACTGCAAGTTTCACAGAAAAGATGAAGTTTATCCCATATTTGGTACCTACAGAACTCTCTAAGGTCAACAAGTTTGCCCTTGGACTACCGGCGGACTATGGTCCAATGGTTAAGCAAGCAACCACATTGAAAGCCGCCATCTGGGCTGCTAGAAATGTTGAGACCCAGATCAGGGAAAAAGGTCTTGAAAGGTCAGAGGTGCGTGAAAAGAGGAAAATCGATGGATCTTCAGGGTCTAGCAAGAAAAGTAAATTCTCGAAATCTGGTTCTAGAGGAAGTGGAGGAAAGGTAGAGGCGAAATGGTGCGACAAGTGCAAGAAGAAGCATCATGGGAAGTGTGGTGGGGAAACCACATGCTTCAAATGTGGAATGCCAGGGCATTATGCCAACGACTTCACCCTCACCAAGAATGTTTGTTATGGTTGCGGTGAGGAGGGGCACATCTCAAGGAATTGTCCGAAAAAGAAGGAAGCAGCAAGACCCAACATTCCGCCAAAATGAAGGTGAGAGCATTCCACATGACACTGGAAGCTGCTAAAGATGAAGCTAATGTTGCTTCAGGTATCTTTCTCGTTAACAAATTGGCTGCCCAAATTTTATTTGATTCTGGAGCCAACTACTCCTTTATATTGCATGAATTTGGTAGAAAACTAGCTTCGCCTGTTGATAGACTAGATAATGCCTTATTAGTCGAAGTTGCTAGTGGCATGTTTGTACCTGTTAGCTATCGTATGAAAAACATCTTAATTGATCTGAATGGGAATAAGTTCCACGAGGAATTATTGCCTATCGAACTTAATGGTTTTGACATCGTTTTGGGAATGGATTGGCATAGCGCCAATGATGCCGAATTTGATGCAAGAAGAAAATAGTGAAAGTGAACCCACCTGGGAAGGAATCGTTTATGGTGTACGGAGATAAACACAGAGTAAATTCTGGAATCCTTTCTCTAATGAAAGCCAGAAAATGTTTGACCAAGGGGTGTACATCATAGTTAGCATTCGTGATTGATGCTAAGAAGAAAAAGAAGGTGATGCAGAATATTCCCGTTGTGTGTGATTATCCGGAAGTATTTCCCGAAGATCTTCCTGGATTACTGCCCGATCGGCAAGTAGAATTTCATATCGACTTGTTGCCCAGAACAACGCCAATTGCAAAAGCACCTTATCGATTAGCACCGACGGAGATGGAAGGAGCTGATGATGCAACTTCAGGAGTTATTGGACAAGGGTGTCATTAGACCTAGTTCATCACCCTGGGGAGCTCCGGTGTTATTCGTAAAGAAGAAAGATGGAAGCATGAGGATGTGCATTGATTATAGAGAGCTGAATAAGGCAACAATAAAGAATAGATATCCGTTGCCAAGGATTGATGACCTAAGGTCAGGATATCATCAGCTAAAGGTGAAAGAGCAGGATATAGAGAAGACTGCATTCAGAACGCGATATGGACACTATGAGTTCTTGGTTATGTCATTTGGACTGACCAATGCTCCAGCAGCATTCATGGATTTAATGAACAGAGTTTGTAACCCGTTCCTTGATAAATCTGTGATAGTGTTCATAGATGACATTCTAATTTACTCAAAGAGCCAAGAGGAGCATGACAGACACTTGCGAGAAGTGTTGGAAGTCTTGAAGAAGGAGAAGCTATATGCGAAGTTCTCCAAATGTGATTTCTGGATTCGTGAAGTCCAATTCTTGGGTAACGTGGTCAACCAAGAAGGGATAATGGTTGATCTAGCGAAGATCGAAGTTGTGATGAAGTGGGAACAACCGAAAAGTCCCACGGAGATCCGAAGCTTTTTAGGATTAGCCGGATATCACCAAAGGTTTATCCAAGGCTTTTCTTCGATCGCTAGTCCATTAACAGCTTTGACCCACAAAGGAGCTACTTATGCTTGGATTGATAAGCATAAAGAAGCATTCGAGAAGCTAAAGAAGAAACTATGCGAGGCACCGATACTTTCTTTACTCGATGGAGTTGAAGACTTTGTTGTTTATAGCGATGCGTCTGGGGTTGGATTGGGTTGTGTACTGACCCAAAGAGATAAGGTGATTGCATATGCGTCTCGAAAATTGAAAGAGCATGAAAAGAACTACTCGACTCATGATTTGGAGTTGGCAGCGGTAGTTTTCACTCTGAAAATATGGAGGCATTACCTCTATGACACGAAGTGCAAACTTTTCACTGATCATAAGAGTCTCCAATATCTCTTTAATCAGAAGGAATTGAATATGAGGCAACGACGCTGGCTAGAGTTACTTAAAGACTACGATTGTGAGATACTTTACCACCTTGGGAAAGCAAATGTTGTTGCTGATGCTCTCAGTCGGAAAGTCAATCTTGAAAAGAGAAGGCCAAGGGCGTTGAGAATTGAAGTTGTCTCGACTATTTTGGAAAGTATAAAGAAAGCTCAAAGCGAAGCTTCTGAGAAGAATGACCGAAAGGAGGAACGTTTGGGAAAAATGTTGGTGTTCGGTGTAAACAGTCATGGAATGAAGGTGTTCCAAGATCGGATTTGGATACCTAAGACATGAGGAGTCGGAGATCTTTTGATGGAAGAAGCTCACAAAACCATGTACTCAATTCATCCCGGTAGAACTAAAATGTATAAGGATATGAAACCCTACTACTGGTGGCCGACGATGAATCTTGATGTTGCAAAGTATGTGGCTGAGTGTGTGACTTGTGCGAGAGTCAAGGCACAACATCAGAAACCATACGGGAGTTTAGAACCTTTGCCTGTGCCTATGGGTAAGTGGGAAGATATTGCTATGGATTTTGTCACTAAACTGCCCAGAACAAAGAATGGTCACGACATGATTTGGGTGGTCGTTGATCGATTCACTAAGAGTGCGCATTTCATAGCAGCCAACGAGAAATGGTCTATGGAAAAGCTTGCGAATTCTTACGTGAAGGAAATTGTGAGGCTTCACGATGTTCCGCTAACGATTGTGTCGGATCGTGATAGTCGTTTCACCTCATGATTTTGGAAAAGTCTAAAAGACGAATTGGGTACCAACTTGTGTTTGAGTACAGCTTACCATCCGCAGACTGATGGTCAGAGCGAATGGACGATACAAACACTTGAAGATATGCTGAGAGCATGTACCCTGGAATTCCTAGGTAATTGGGATGAACATTTACCATTGGTAGAATTTTCCTACAATAATAGTTTCCACTCGAGCATAAAGATGGCACCTTATCAAGCTTTGTATAGACAGAAGTGTCGTACGTCGTCTTGTTGGATTGAGGTTGGGGAAAATCAGTTTATGGGACCAGAGATAGTTCATCAAACTGCTAAAAAGTTGAAAATAATTAGGGAGAGAATGTTAGCAGCTCAGGATCGTCAAAAGAGCTATGCTGACAAAAAGCGAAGGCCGATTACTTTTGAAGTTGGAGATTTGGTTTTGCTTAAATTCTCGCCATGGAAGGGACTTATAAGATTTGGTAAAAGGGGAAAATTGAGTCCAAGGTTTATTGTACCGTTTAAAGTTCTTCAGAGAATTCGGAACCAAGCTTAGAAGCTCGAACTACCAGAAGAACTGAATGAAATTCATAACACTTTTCATGTGTGTTACTTGAGGAAGTTCACAGGAGAAGTTCCCGACATAATTCCACTTTCGAAATTAAGAATCGATGAGAACAAATTGTTGATTGAAGAACCAGAGGCAATCTTTGACCGAAAGACTAAGAAGTTGCGATGTAAGATGGTTGAGTTAGTGCTTGTCCGATGGAAACACGCGAATGGGCCGAATCTCACCTGGGAGACGGAGAGTGACATGATGGGTCGCTATCCGCATTTGTTTGTTGATGTGTGATTCCGGGGACGAAATCATTCTAAGGTGGAGAGAATTGTAACACCCGTGTTTCTGAGCTTGCCATTTTTAGCAATGTAATAGTCTAGGTTAACCTTTGTAACCCAATTTGAAATAATAAAAATGTATTATTTGTGAATTATGTGATTTACGTGTGTTTTCTTAATTATTATAATTTAATTGAATTAAGAATAAAATAAGCTTCAAAATTTAAGTGTAAAATAAACTTGATATCTTTGGGTAATGTTGTAGTAGTCGAAACGAGGTTTCCGAATATATATAGAATGCCCAAATCTGACTTCGTATGAGGAAGTTATGATTTTCTGAAGTTTCGACTTGGCGGTATGCAGCCCGAATACTCGATTTGAGATCAAACGGTTTTTAACCGAAACAATCTAAACGAGAATCGAAGATCTCGTTGTTAGTAGCGAAACGATGAAAGTTAGGCGAGAACGGACGTCGGACGAAGAAGTTATGAATTTATAACGAAGTTTTTCTGTCCCGGCCTACTAAAAATAAAAAATAAAAATAAATTCAAAATTAGCCGACGGAGTCTAAACGAAAGTTGTAGAGCGTAGTCTCACCTACGCGAGGATATAAAGAACGTTGAAAATGGAGTTCGTATGGTGAAGATATGAATTTTTGAAGTTTATTAAATATTTAATAATTAATTTTAATTCTAAATGTTGGTATTATCCAAAGAGGAGTCACCAGACTCATCCAAAGTACGCCCAGCGTACTGGTGTATGCCCAACGTACCACTCGAGTGTTCTGAGTTCGTATGCGATGACATAGAGGACCGATGACGCAAGGGATGACGGCAACCGAGGCATTACGCCCCGCGTACCCCGAAGTTACGCCCAACATAACCCCGAGGATCAGACCCTATAATAGGGGATGCGAAGCCAACTTCTTCCTTTTACAAACCCTTCCTTTTTCTCTCATCTTTTGCCTCAATTTGCGTGCCGTTTATACCCCGAAGCCCCGGTAATATTCCCAAGCCCCGAAGCAAGATTCGAAGCGCCAAGGATCCCGAAGAGCATTATTCCCGAGCCGAAGCTCTGCCCGCGAGGAGCCCGGTTTTTGTGAAGATCTTCCAGATCTACCGAAGAACACTACTTCTGCAAGCCGTAGTGCTGCCCAATCATCTTCAGATCAAGTGAGTGTGTAGTCATTTTCTTCCAACACAATATTATGAAGTATTTTATATAAAATACGTGCTACGTGTATATATTTTGTTGTTATATGTGTGAATGTATATTCACTTTTTTCTATCTCATAGATCTGATTTATTCTCTATGAAATACGTGTTATATGTGTGTGCCTCATCTATTATGTGGAATATGTATTGATTAAAGCATGCTATACAGGTTTTTAAACTATGTATAAAAATGTAAATTTTTGTCTACTAATATGTTGGGTAGAACATGGGTAGATAGTTGGTGTGTAATAAACAGGTGAGAGGTCTCGGTGTTGTTGGTGTTATTCTAGTCATTCAGCAGAGTATGGATGACGACCACGAACTATTCTAGACTGTCCTGTGGAACACTAGCAGGCTCATAACCTGTAGGTGTTGTGAACGACGTGTTCACAGGTGTACTCTATCCCCCTCATGGTTGCCTTTAGGATACTTATTGCTAAGGAAGCCCCTTTGCAGTAATGTCCGTCCCGATGAAAAATCCTAGATTAGGTCCCTTATAATAGATGTTGTTTTAGGGACGTAAAGTGAGGATAACGGGAATAGGTAATCGGGTTTATTGTTGACTGTTAAATTAAATATTTATTGTGGGTTGAAAACCCTATATGCTCACCAGGCTCCCAAGCCTGACCCACTCTGTTTATTTGTATTACAGGAAGTGGCGCAAGAGCTTAAGATGGACGAATCATCAAGTTGTTTTGTTTACATGTCAGTATATGTATATATTGTTAAATGGCTTGTAATGTTATTGTTTATGCATTATGATCTGTATCAGAACATGACATCCCGACTTTTGATTATGGAATGAAATCATATTTCTTTGTGAAACGTTTTGATAAATATCTATTTTATCATGTTTTGTTGTTGGGAAAAAATTCCGCATCTCTTTTAAAATTTAAAGAATTTACTCTGAAAATGTTTAAAAAGCATAAATGAAATCGTCCTTTTCTGGCCGAGATTTTGGGGATGTCACATCCACCCTCTGTGTCTAACTATATACATCGAGTCTAGAGTGTGATTGGTCCGCCTGCATCGGGCCTTCAATCCACCTGGTCCACTCTCTGAGTCTACAGTATAAATGGTCCGCCCGCACTGGGCCTTAAGTTGGCCTGGTCCATTCTCCGAGCCTCGGCATGTCTGTTCCGCCCTCTTGGGGCCTACAGCCTATCCGGACCGCTCCTTGGGCCATCGGGATAACCGGTCCGCCCTGGGTATGTTGGCGTACAGCACAAAGCAGGACCTGCCTCAACCCAACTCCAGTCCAACAACCATGTGCACATAAACATTCAATCATATAACAATTCACATCCAATCAAACCGATCAAGCAGATCACATAGCATAACATCATCCTCACCTCACAACTGCCGACTGAAAAGATAAGACCAAGATGCTCTGACCACTGACACGATCTCCACCACTAGCCGACACCAACACTGAACTCAAAACAAAAGCAAACAATTACCAAAATGCCCCTGGAAGTCAAGTGGTCAACCCTTGGTCAAAATCAATCTCTTGATAGACTCTACTCGCCGAGTCAACCCGATGACTCGCCGAGTCCCCATGCTCAGAACTTCCTCAATCCGCGACTCAACTCGCTGAGTCCCATAACTCTGAGTCCCCTCGCACTCAACTCACCGAGTCCTCCCTTGACTCACCGATTCACGGCTTAACCAGAAGAAGGTTAGGACCTTACGACCAGACTCGCCGAGTGCAAGAACAGACTCGCCGAGTCCAAGGCTATCTTCAACCAACTCGCCAAGTTGTTCTTCCAAATCGCCGAGTACACCTTTGTGACTCGCCGAGTACCTCTAGATCTTAATCCATACAGAAGCTTTCCAGGACATGCAAAGGATCCAAACCACAGATCTACCCTTCTACAACCCATTCATCACGTAAAGTGGCAAACTTTACGTGAATCCAAAGAGACCTAAGCATAAGACACTCTAGGGTTAGGGTTTGGGACAAGATGGCTTCACCAATCACTCAAGAACAGGGACTTTAATGCATTCTAGACCTTCTCCATTCCAGATCAGAGGTGGCAACCTCGGATCTAACCTCCAAACTCAAAACACCACATGCTATCTTTTCCAAAAACTCCAAAATGATGACTAATAGCGCAAGCAACGAAATAATACCTCAAAGGAAAGCTCCAACAGAAGGGAAATCCAAATCCTTGCAAAGCCCCTTACACCAAGCCTCTTAGCTTTCCAAAATCTCTTCCAAAATCTCTTCTCTAAGGTTCAAAAGTTCTTAAACCACTCACAAACGCGCGTTAGGGTTTTTCTGGACTTCAAGAGAGGGTAAAGAGACTGGGGAGAGGGTATAATCTCCTTTAAATAGGGCTCATCCTCCGAAATTAGGGTTTTCTCCACTCAGCAACAACTCGCCGAGTCTAGCCACTGTGACAACCCTATATTTTTCTAAAAGCATTGTAACGCTCGAAAGCTAAGTACAACGAAATTAACCTCGAAAATAAAGTGTTCAAGTATCTAAGTTGGGATGCATCGAATATTAGATATCATGCCAAGGTTTCCAAAAACATAAAGAACGCTCAAAACCGGGTTATATTGAAGAAATTATAACCACTCGTATATTTACGACGCGACGTTAAAACATTATTTGACGTAAAAAGTAGAATCTCAATAAAATGCATTTTAAGCCTTAAGTATGTAAACAAAAGTCGTAGATCTCGTTGAAAGGTGAACGTGCATAAAAAGACCGCCCAAATTGGACCTCGTATGAAGAAGTTACGAATTTTCAAAGTTTCGTAACGGTAGTAGAGGGCTAAAAACTCGGATTGAAGATCGAGTGTTATTTAGCTAACGCAACCTAAACGAAAGTTGAAGATCTCCTCAGTAGTAATAAAACGATAAAAAGACAAACGAAAACCGACGTCGAATAAAGAAGCTATGAATTTTTAACGAACTTTAGGAGGCCCGGCCTATTAAAAATATATCATTAAAAATAAAGTCAAAACTAGCCGACGAAGTCTAAATGAAAGTTGTAGAGCATAATCTCACCTACGCGTGGATATAAAGAACGCGAAAAACGGAGCTCGTACGGGAAAGTTACGGAATTTAGAAGTCGGAAGCAGGGATTACGCCCCGCGTACTAGACCCAGAGTCGAGTCCCATCGGCCCGCCCAAGCTACGTTTAGCTAGACCCGAGTCGTAAGCCATGACGCCATTCTACGCCCCGCGTAACCAAGAACGCCCCGCGTACCGAGTACGCCCAGCGTACTCCGTAAGTATGCGCTGCGTACGAGGGTTTCCAGCCCTATAAATAGAAGACATGAGCTCGAGTCTTTGCACACCTTTCTCAATTCTTCAGTCACTCTCACACCCTTCCAAGCACCAGAGACCATTCCCTCACCTCGGTTTTCGCACTCGAGCCCCGACGAAAGATTTACGCTGCAGAGATCCCCGAAGAGCCCGACGACGCAACCATCCGCGGACGAAGTTCTGCTCAACCCTAGCCTCTCTCTTCGAAACGAGTGAGTTCATACCCCTACTTTTCAATTCTTTTCACGTTTTAGGGGAGGGAATACAAGTACATTACAAATCAAAGTATCATTTTCATAATATCGTTCTTATAGAGTGTTGATACAAAAATAACTTTATGTTTTAAAGGAATATTATATCACCAAGTTGTTATTACCAAATGGGAACATACTTTTGACAAACTATAATGAGCATAGTATTCAAGTGATTCATACATTTTACATATACATCTCGACAAATGAAATGCTTTCAAATGAAGTACAATCTTTTATCATCGTAAATCTGTTTATACCTAGTAATGTGAGACAGCTTCACGTACGTTCGAGTATGCATTATTAAGTCATGTATTATATACCATAATCCCTTGTAGGGGGAGCCTGATACTTGTGTATAGATCTATACGGGATTGACAATCCCACACCTAAGCTGTTAGCTACAGCTAGGCCGGCAGGCCTGGGGTGACAAATGTCATAACAGTTCCAACGCCTGAAGAACGTTGTTACAGGCCAACAATGTCGTTAGCATGGTTATAAAACTCACATAAAAGTATAAAAACAAGTTAGATTTACGAGATTCATATATGCATTTCAGTTTTCCATTTTATCGTTAATACAAATTTTATCACTATTATTCAAGTATGGAAAACACAAACGCACTCCAACACGGGAAACTTTTCAAATCATTTATAGAAAATATTGGATTTTCTGAAAACCTCGTTCATCGGTTTACTATCAAAAAGGACATACTTTTTCAATACAAAACGCTTATGAACTCACCAACTTAATTGTTGACACTTTTTCGAAACCACTTGTATTTCTCAGGGAATCAGTAATACAGGTAACCACCAGCTTTTGGAGAAAGGAACACTAAGGATGTTTTATTATGGAACATTTATCATCTCATTGTAATATTCTTTTGCCATTATGTATAACGCAACAACATACGTTTTCATTATATATGTGATGGTTGTGTTACTTTCTTTACAATATTCAATGGTTGTGATACTACGTGAAGTCATCCACCCCCGAATGTTTCCGCCATTCTGGTTTGGGGGTGTGACAGATTGGTATCAGAGCGTTGTTTATAGTGAACTAAGTATATCGAACCACATACGATATACAAACTATAAATGCAAAGGGGACCAAAAACCCTCTGATGAAACATTTTCATGAACAAAATACATTCTTTTAAGGATATACATTTTTACAAGCATACATAAATCTCGTATCATAACAAGTTTTACTAAAAAGTATTACGGCAAGTTACGACACTACGATTGAGCCTCGGGGTATGTAATCATGTCGAGAATAAATATAGCCTGATCAACTATATTTATCCTGGATTTGACCAACGTACGTCGAGGAATGGTCGTAGTGGACAACAAGCCGAAAACTAACCAAATAAAAAATTGTTTTAGTTTCGCCAAATTGAAATACTATAGGAGTATTATTAAAAATAGTTGTACAAATTATAGTTAAAAATAGTAAGTCGTTAAATAGAATTTTCTTTTCTTATAAAGTTCTCATACATCCATCCTAGTACAGACAAATGGCCGGATTCCATTTACCAGGAGATCCCTACTACCCAAACCAAGGCAACGACGGTTGGATAGAAGAAGACCCAGAGGAAATCGAAGAAGAGGTCGAGGAAGAACCCGAAGGGGTTATAGAGGGAGAATTTGAAGTTGAAGTCGGGGAGGAATTCGAAGTCGACGAAGAGATCGAGGAGATTTCTAGCGGGACAGACTCCGAGCCAGAAGTGTACGACCCTCCCATCCCTCATCCTCCCGAAATCAGACCATATCAACCGGGACCCATTCCCATGTGGGGAAGTCACCTCTACTACTGGAACCGCCAACAAGGTGTACGCCCTCCTTTCGGCATGTGCCGAGATTTTTACAATGTCAGTGTGGGAAGCTCAGCTGATCGAGCACTCCCTGTTCTTGTGAACGCTATAGCTACCCAGAACTACGAGACGGACAAGCAAGCAACCAGAGTTCGCGAGGTCAATGCTGCTACCCAAGGTAACGCCGCTGACATCCGTCGTTTGGAAGGACTACATGAGAATACCCAAATCTACACGGGGACACTTCAGAACCAAATGATAACGGCTCTGGAAGATATAAGAGAAATGAAGGAACAACAAGCAGATCTCGAGAGGCGACTAATGGGAGTCAAACGGTCGGATGCCGAATCTAGCTCCAAACGCCGCAAGTAGAGCTTGGACGATGCCCAACAATTTTGTTATAGATTAGGATTTCGGATAAAAGTTTTCCTTTATTTCCCTTGTTTTCCCTGTTGTATCCGTAATCGGAGATCTCTAGGAGGATCAAATTTTCCCGAACAAGATATGCAATGTAACACACCTCAGGTGTGACCTATATGTATAAATATGAAGTATTTCTTATTATATACCTCTCAAAAGTAGCGAGTTTTAAATTTCTATGCCTACCTTGAAACCATAAACTAAAGTCAAAACAAATTACAACTAACACACGATTGTCAAAACATTAGAAACTTATAGTATTCATTCTTATTTTTCTCTACCAGAACATGCCTCCTCGTAGATCAACATGCAGAAACTCAACTTCAACACCACCTCCACCACCTCCTCCAATTATGGACACCGTTATGTTCCAGACTGCTGTAACCGCTGCTGTAACTGCAGCAATGGCTCAAATGAGCAACAACGGATCGGGGGGAGGAACAAACAGTTTTACAAATGGCCAAGGTCAAAGCCGTTCAGGGGTATGCACTTACAAAGACTTCACCAACGGAAAACCTATTCCCTTTTACGGGACTGGGGGAGTATTGGCTCTATCTCAATGGATAGAGAAAACAGAAGTTGTATTCGAAATCTGTGCATGTCCTGAAGAAAGCAAAGTAAAGTTCGCCGCTTTTACTTTCTCTGAACGCGCCCTGACATGGTGGAACGGCCACGTCCAGACACTAACCCTGGTGGTGGCAAACTCCATGGGTTGGGAAAACCTGAAAAGAATGCTCCTTCGAGAATACTGCCCAAGAGGCGAGATTCAGAAGCTTGAACAGGAACTGTGGAACCTCTCGATGGTAGGATCGGACATAGCTGGTTACACCAACAGGTTCAGTGACTTAATAACACTTTGCCCAGGAATGTTAACCCTGGAGAGCCAAAAGGTTGAGAGATACATTTGGGGACTATCACCCCAACTTCGAGGAAGTGTGCTAGCTTCCAGACCCTTGACCTTCGCCAGCGCCAAAGAACTAGCGCAATCTCTTGTTGATCATGGTGTCTGTCAAGGAGTCACGGCGATTATGGCTGAACCAACCAAAGGGAACAGCAACAATGAAATCAATGCCAACAACAACAACAAGAAGAAATTTTGGAACAAAAGGAAGAGGCAAACTTCACAAGAACCTTCAAAGAAACAAATGATTGCGGTTCATGCTGCTACTACCCCCACCACAACTCCTGCTACCTCTGCACCAACAAAACCATATGAAGGGATTCTGCCCAAGTGCAGCAAGTGCAACTACCATCACCATGGTATTTGTCGCGAGATGCACTGCAGGAACTGTGACAGGAAAGGGCACACAGCCCGTTTCTGTAAAGCACCGGCATGACCAATTACTCAGGTTTCTGGCACTGGGGTAAGTCGGGCGTGTTATGGGTGCGGAGAGACTGGACACTTCAGGAGGGATTGTCCCAAGGAAAGGAATATTGGCGGTATGGGGAGAATGCTGGCAGTAGGACAGAGAGAAGCAATAGCGGACCCCACGGTGGTTACGGGTACGTTTCTACTCAACAACACTTATGCATGCATACTTTTTGACTGCGGTGCGGAGAGAAGTTTTGTGAGTCATAAATTCAAACATCTACTTAATCAAAAACCCCAACCACTCAATAAAATATTCACTGTAGAAATGGCAAACGGTAAAACAGAACACGCAAATGATTTGTACGTAGGGTGCATACTAAGTTTAAACGAGCGTTTGTTTCGAGTCGATCTTATGCCCATTTCTATAAGAAGTTTCGATGTCATCATTGGTATGGACTGGTTGAGCCTTCACCATGCCGATATCCTTTGCCACGAAAGGGCTGTTCGCCTAAATCTGCCAAACGGCGAAACTCTGGTCATTTATGGCGACAAACCTAGTTCAAGTTTACAAATCATTTCCTGTATTAAAGCACAAAAATACCTTCGTAAGGAATATGATGCCTTTCTAGCCCACGTAGTAGACAAGAAACGAGAATCGAAAATCATTAAAGATATTCCGGAAGTCTGCAACTTCCCGGATATTTTCCCAGAAGATCTTCCAGGAATCCCACCGGAACGTCAAGTCGAGTTCAGAATCGACTTAATCCCCGGGGCTACCCCTGTGGCAAAGTCTCCGTACCGTTTAGCCCCAGCCGAGATGCAGGAACTATCCAGTCAATTAAACGAGCTGTTGAGCAAGGGATTCATCAGACCGAGCTTCTCACCATGGGGAGCGCCAGTCCTGTTCGTGAAAAAGAAGGACGGATCCTTTCGCATGTGCATCAATTATCGGGAACTAAACAAACTCACGATCAAGAACCGATATCCCTTACCGCGCATAGACGATCTATTCGACCAACTGCAGGGAGCAAGCTACTTCTCAAAGATCGATCTAAGATCTGGTTATCACCAACTGCGAGTACTGGAAGGAGACATCCCCAAAACGGCTTTCCGAACACATTATGGTCACTACGAATTTGTGGTAATGCCCTTCGGATTGACGAATGCTCCAGCAGTGTTCATGGACTTGATGAACCGAGTATGTCGTCCCTTCCTGGACAAGTTCGTGATCATATTCATAGATGATATACTCATCTATTCAAGAAGCCAGGAAGAACACAGCAAACATCTCCGCCAAGTACTGGAAACATTAAGGGCAGAGAAACTTTACGCAAAATTTTCCAAATGCGAATTTTGGATTCGGGAAGTGGAGTTCCTGGGACACGTTGTAAGCAAAGAAGGAATACACGTGGACCCCTCCAAAATAAAGGCAATAAATAGTTGGACTACTCCAAGAACCCCTACAGAAATCCGGCAATTTTTGGGACTCGCCGGGTATTACCGAAGATTCATACCGAACTTTTCAAAGATTGCCAAGCCACTTACCACCCTAACCCAGAAGAATGTGACCTTCGACTAAGGAGAAAAACAAGACAGTGCATTTCAGACACTAAAGCGAGCCTTATGTAGTGCGCCCATCCTAACCTTACCAGAGGGAACGGAGGACTTCGTGGTCTATTGTGATGCATCAAACCAAGGACTTGGGTGTGTCTTAATGCAAAGAGGGAAGGTCATCGCCTACGCCTCAAGGCAACTAAAGACGCACGAAGTGAACTACACAACGCATGATCTTGAGCTAGGAGCAGTCGTCTTCGCTCTGAAGATATGGAGACACTATCTCTACGGCACAAAATGTACCATCTTCACTGATCATAAAAGCCTCCAACATATCCTAAATCAGAAAGAACTCAACATGAGACAGAGGCGATGGGTAGAACTACTTAGTGATTATGAATGCGAAATTCGATATCACCCCGGAAAGGCTAATGTAGTGGCTGATGCACTCAGTCGGAAGGAGTACTCAGGTCGCCGAGTGAAATCCCTAACTATGACGATCCATTCACACCTGTCCACGCAAATCAAGGAAGCCCAAATAGAAGCCTTGAAATCCGAAAACGTGACAGGAGAAGCCCTAAGGGGAATGGATAAGAACCTTGAGACCAAGAGCAACGGGATTCGTTATTTCATGGATCGAATTTGGATACCGAAGTTTGGTGGATTTAGAGAAATCATTATGGACGAAGCCCATAAAACAAGATACTCCATACATCCCGGCTCCGATAAGATGTATCTCGATCTCAAGAAGTTGTACTGGTGGCAAAACATGAAAGCCGAAATTGCTACCTACGTGAGCAAATGCCTGACATGTGCCAAGGTCAAGGTGGAATATCAGAAGCCCTCGGGTTTATTACAACAACCAGAAATACCTGAATGGAAGTGGGAGCGGATAACCATGGATTTCATAACAAAATTACCCAAGACAACAAGCGGACTCGACACCATTTGGGTAATTGTCGACAGGTTAACTAAGTCAGCGCATTTCCTACCGATCAAAGAGACGGATAAATTGGAGAAGTTAACAAGGACATACCTCAGAGAAATTGTACGACTGCATGGTGTGCCCATATCCATTATCTCGGACCGAGATAGTAGATTCACCTCAAGGTTTTGGCAGTCGTTACAAAAAGCTTTGGGGACAAGGCTAGACATGAGTACCGCTTATCACCCACAAACCGACGGCCAGAGCGAGAGAACTATACAAACCCTAGAAAACATGCTGAGAGCTTGCGTAATCGATTTTGGCAAAGCATGGGACACACATCTACCCTTGGTCGAGTTCTCGTACAACAATAGCTACCACACCAGTATTAAAGCTGCCCCGTTCGAAGCCCTCTATGGCCGCAAATGCAGGTCACCTTTGTGCTGGGCCGAAGTGGGGGACACACAACTAGCAAAAGGACAAGCAACTGACAACACACTCACTGGGCCAGAAATCATACGGGAGACTACGGAGAAGATTGTTCAAATCCGAGAACGTCTAAAAGCATCAAGGGATAGACAAAAGAGTTACGCAGATAAGAGACGAAAACCCTTGGAATTCCAAGTTGGAGACCATGTCCTACTCAAAGTTTCACCTTGGAAAGGTTTAATACGCTTCGGAAGACGTGGGAAACTGAACCCTAGATACATCAGACCATTCGAGATCATTGCCAGGATCGGTCCAGTGGCCTATAAACTTAGACTACCTCAGGAGCTCCACAACGTACACCCTACCTTTCACGTATCGAATCTGAATAAGTGCTTATCCGATGAGACCCTTGTCGTCCCTCTAGACGAAATTGCAATAAATGAAAACCTTCAATTTGTGGAGGAACCAGTAGAGATCATGGATCGGGAAATCAAAAGGACTAAACAAAGCCGCATACCCATTGTAAAGGTCCGCTGGAATGCCAAGCGGGGACCTGAATACACCTGGGAACGCGAGGATCAGATGAAACAAAAGTACCCGCATCTTTTTCCAAAGCTGTAAACGCTATCTTAGAGTGAATTTCGGGACGAAATTCCCTTAACAGGGGGATGATGTGACAACCCTATATTTTTCCAAAAGCATTGTAACGCTCGAAAGCTAAGTACAACGAAATTAACCTCGAAAATAAAGTGTTCAAGTATCTAAGTTGGGATGCATCGAATATTAGATATCATGCCAAGGTTTCCAAAAACATAAAGAACGCTCAAAACCGGGTTATATTGAAGAAATTATAACCACTCGTATATTTACGACGCGACGTTAAAACATTATTTGACGTAAAAAGTAGAATCTCATTAAAATGCATTTTAAGCCTTAAGTATCTAAACAAAAGTCGTAGATCTCGTTGAAAGGTGAACGTGCATAAAAAGACCGCCCAAATTGGACCTCGTATGAAGAAGTTACGAATTTTCAAAGTTTCGTAACGGTAGTAGAGGGCTAAAAACTCGGATTGAAGATCGAGTGTTATTTAGCTAACGCAACCTAAACGAAAGTTGAAGATCTCCTCAGTAGTAATAAAACGATAAAAAGACAAACGAAAACCGACGTCGAATAAAGAACCTATGAATTTTTAACGAACTTTAGGAGGCCCGGCCTATTAAAAATATATCATTAAAAATAAAGTCAAAACTAGCCGACGAAGTCTAAATGAAAGTTGTAGAGCATAATCTCACCTACGCGTGGATATAAAGAACGCGAAAAACGGAGCTCGTACGCGAACGTTACGGAATTTAGAAGTCGGAAGCAGGGATTACGCCCCGCGTACTCTGGGAGTACGCCCCGCGTACTAGACCCAGAGTCGAGTCCCATCGGCCCGCCCAAGCTACGTTTAGCTAGACCCGAGTCGTAAGCCATGACGCCATTCTACGCCCCGCGTAACCAAGAACGCCCCGCGTACCGAGTACGCCCAGCGTACTCCGTAAGTACGCGCCGCGTACGAGGGTTTCCAGCCCTATAAATAGAAGACATGAGCTCGAGTCTTTGCACACCTTTCTCAATTCTTCAGTCACTCTCACACCCTTCCAAGCACCAGAGACCATTCCCTCACCTCGGTTTTCGCACTCAAGCCCCGACGAAAGATTTACGCTGCAGAGATCCCCGAAGAGCCCGACGACGCAACCATCCGCGGACGAAGTTCTGCTCAACCCTAGCCTCTCTCTTCGAAACGAGTGAGTTCATACCCCTACTTTTCAATTCTTTTCACGTTTTAGGGGAGGGAATACAAGTACATTACAAATCAAAGTATCATTTTCATAATATCGTTCTTATAGAGTGTTGATACAAAAATAACTTTATGTTTTAAAGGAATATTATATCACCAAGTTGTTATTACCAAATGGGAACATACTTTTGACAAACTATAATGAGCATAGTATTCAAGTGATTCATACATTTTACATATACATCTCGACAAATGAAATGCTTTCAAATGAAGTACAGTCTTTTATCATCGTAAATCTGTTTATACCTAGTAATGTGAGACAGCTTCACGTACGTTCGAGTATGCATTATTAAGTCATGTATTATATACCATAATCCCTTGTAGGGGGAGCCTGATACTTGTGTATAGATCTATACGGGATTGACAATCCCACACCTAAGCTGTTAGCTACAGCTAGGCCGGCAGGCCTGGGGTGACAAATGTCATAACAGTTCCAACGCCTGAAGAACGTTGTTACAGGCCAACAATGTCGTTAGCATGGTTATAAAACTCACATAAAAGTATAAAAACAAGTTAGATTTACGAGATTCATATATGCATTTCAGTTTTCCATTTTATCGTTAATACAAATTTTATCACTATTATTCAAGTATGGAAAACACAAACGCACTCCAACACGGGAAACTTTTCAAATCATTTATAGAAAATATTGGATTTTCTGAAAACCTCGTTCATCGGTTTACTATCAAAAAGGACATACTTTTTCAATACAAAACGCTTATGAACTCACCAACTTAATTGTTGACACTTTTTCGAAACCACTTGTATTTCTCAGGGAATCAGTAATACAGGTAACCACCAGCTTTTGGAGAAAGGAACACTAAGGATGTTTTATTATGGAACATTTATCATCTCATTGTAATATTCTTTTGCCATTATGTATAACGCAACAACATACGTTTTCATTATATATGTGATGGTTGTGTTACTTTCTTTACAATATTCAATGGTTGTGATACTACGTGAAGTCATCCACCCCCGAATGTTTCCGCCATTCTGGTTTGGGGGTGTGACAGCCACCAACTCGCCGAGTTGGCCATTTAACACGCGACCAGAGTCGCGACCCTACTCGCCGAGTCCACCCATGGACTCGCCGAGTTGCCCTTTCACATTTACACTTTGAACCCTGAACTTGCACTCCTGAACTCGGGATGTTACAATTCTCCTCCACTTAAATTAGGCTTCATCCTCGAAGCCTGCGGCAACACAACTCCAGAATTACTCTTGCAATGCACCTCCTGACATTAACCAAACCAGGTTCCTCAAAACACAACCACCAAAACCCAACTCTTCCCCTGCGGCGTTCTGACCACCGCCTTAAGCCGGCCACCGGCCTCATCCTCAGATAACCACACTTAACAGCTAAGTACCACTCGTTCCAGATCACAACATTCACTTGACTCATACGAGCTAGAAATAACCCTGAACCACCGGAATCCCGATCTGAGCCCAACTTTATCCACTCCATGCTGACAGGATGACACATCCTTCAGCTTCAGAGCAACTCCCATGAGTTCCCCTCCGCAATTACCTACACGTGTTGAAATGGCTCTAGCATCCTCGGGTTGGGAAGACCCGACACACTGACGACACCTCCAAACATCCCCCAGGATGAATTACTACTACATACACAATTCCTTGATCAAAATCAAGATGGGAATCCAAGACTCCATCCCTGCATCCCTTCCGAGCCTCTTGGCTCTACACCCTCGGAATTGCTTCCATGACCTCAGCAGACATCCAATCCGGATGTGATTCCATACCACTGCCGCAAACACGCTGCTCAATGACCATAATTGGAACACCCTAATCATAACTCCGCACTACTGCTTTCACTTCCGTGAACTTACACTCCCTCTCGGAGCTACATTCTTTTCCCTTTCCTTACCAAGGAAAACCACTTGGCTGTCTTGACACTACCACAAGTGCCACGGTTCTCGCCCAATACTACACCATTTCCTTATAGCATAACTGCTATCCCATGCACCACACATACTTTGAATCCACTCGCAGTGACTCTCGAGTCCATGTACTACCTCCACTAATCATGATGAATATCCGGGGCCAGACCTTCTAATTCTATCACATCGCGACATACTCATTCCATATCCTCATACAGATCTATCAACACATGCAGAGTATTCAGCATGACTGGATCGCCTTACCAGGCCTTCAGCCCATCTGGACCACTCTTAGAACCTTCAACATGTCTGGACCGCCCTCCAGGGCCTTCAGCCTATCTGGACCGTTCTCCGAGCCTTCGGCCTGACTGGTACGCCCACCGGCCTTCAGTCTATCTGGACCGCTCAACTAGCATTCATCATCCCGCGTTATCCCTCCAGAAAACTCTCCCATGCATACTGTTCTAGCCCTCTAGGGGTTCCGAACTCTATCTCCACCCTACATACTCAAACCCGGCCTGATCCCAGGCCTTCCACAATCAATCACCCTTGGTCTGCATCCGACCCCGCCTTTCTGACACTTGCTCATACCAGCTTACGCTCGGCTGACAGAACCACCATTGAATGCCAACAGCGAAACAACCTCTCATGCTTATCGATCTTTCAGAGAATTCTCCAATTCTCCCCCACTTAGAGCACTGACTATCAACCACCGGTCGCCATCACCAACCTCCCTCGACAACCCTACACAACACAAACCCTTACACGCGAACTGATTCCCACTAGAACGAGCAATCTTCACAAATTTACATAACAACACTGATCATCCTGGGCTCGAAAGAAACCCGATCTTCAGCTAACCACTCCTCAGACTGCAGATGCTACCCGACATTCAGACCAAAAGCTAGATTCCCACTAATATTCCTCATGAATGATAACCAACGAAATTTCCAACACCAAACCCATAACCATACCACAACCCTCAAGGAACAATGAATACAATACCAAAAATCACACAGCGAGACTAGCAAATAAACAATACTCCACAATAATCACCAAATAACAAGACATCAAGAAAGAAACATACCCGCAGCTGTATCCGGCATTGCCCTGACCTCCTCCGCTGTAAGCTGAAAAGCATAACCCTAAACCCTTGGGGGCTCCACTCCACCTTGACCTCCACCCGTAATCCTTAAAGTGGCCGGTGCTGGAGCCTGCACCGGTCCTGCAGCAAGCTGTGGACAGTTGACCCTCAAGTGTCCAACCTGATGGCAATGATAACAAATCCTCAAATCCCAAACCGGGGCTGTCTGCCGACAATCCCTCGCATAGTGCCCCTCCTTTCCGCACTTGCAGCATGCACCACCGGACCTACAAACTCCGATGTGACCCTTCCTACACTTCCCACAAGTGTGGCTGCTCTGATCTCCCAATCTAGAATCGACGGTCTTGGACCGTTTCGGCACCGGCTGCGACTGCATCGGAGCCTGCCTCTGCTCTCTCAACTGCAACTCAATCTCCAACTCACACCGCCTGGCGGCCTCCTGCAACTCCAACAAGGTCTCGCACCTCTGCGTAGACACAAACTTCCTGATATCCCTCTTGAGCATACTCAGATATCGGGACATTTGAGCCTGCTCCGAAGCGAACTCAGGGCAAAACATCGCCCTCTCAGTGAACATCCTGGTGATCTCCGTCACCGACACCGAATCCTGCTTCAGCTCCAGGAACTGCTGAACCAACCTCTCATTCTCAACCCGCAGAACATAATGAGTGCTAAACATCTCCCGGAACTGATCCGAAGAAACCGCAACCCTCTACGCATCCGAATATGACCCCGTGGTCAATCTCCACCAATCCTTCGCCCCGAGCCTCAACAGGTTCAGAGCACACCTCACCCTCTGATTAGCAGGACATGAACACGTGAAGAAACACCCCTCCACATCCGACAACCATCTCATAGCAACAATCGGGTCCTGAACTCCATCGAAGATAGGGGATGCGTATTATCGAAGTCTCGATACTGAAAACCTCGACCGACTCCTCCCCCTTCCGCTGCTACAGCCGTTGTAGCCGCCGTGGTAGCCGTCTCTATGAGACATGCATAACGCTCATCAAAATACTCAACCATGGCGGTCTTGATCGACCCAAACAGCTCCGGCAACTCGGTTCGGAACAATGCAGCAACCTCATCATGCAGGATCTCACAAATCCTAGCATCCAACTCGCCTGTGCTCATCTGACCAATAACCTCGGGCGGTACTGACCCACCTTGACCGCCTTCTCCTGCTCCCGATCCTGACCCGGATCCGCTCCCCGCATGCCTCGTAACCACCATACTGAAAAACACCGCAAGATCTCAGATACTTCCTACAAACCCGGGAACCAACCCCCAACCCAACCCTAGAGGTTGTGGCTTCTTTGATACGCGTATGGGTCCTGTGCTTTCAGTAGTACGGGCCCATACTACCTTCCACACCTAACCATATTTATATCAATTATCACCACAACACCCTAGTGAAGAACATACATAACCAGCACTCAACCCTCACTCCTAGAGGAACATTGGAAATCTCACACGGAAGAGACCTTAGGCTAGCAGGCATCATAAATCAGGTAACATTAACATGAAATCCTGAAGATCCCTAGCCTAGTACTAGCATGCTAATCTATCATAGCTCAAAAACAAATATCATGTATGGTATTTTGGGGTTACTTACTGGCTCCGGCTGATCGTACCTCTGCGTCCTCCTTTACTCATTTTGAAAACCATTTTAAATTCTCTTTTGAAAACTCTCCTTGATTTGAGACTGGATTCACACGAATGTTCCTCCAATTCACTCAAACCATGGCTCTGATACCAACTTGTAACGCTCTAACAATTTCAACCAATTTAAACTTTTCAAAAACAGCCCCGTTTCATTAAGTTATTACAAAAAGGTTTTCAATACTATTATTATCAGAGTCTTCCTAGAACCACATCATAAAACATAATCATGAGGAGCGGTACGATCATGCCTTTGCCTTGCCACGGTCTCCTGAAGAACCTGAAAAACATTAAACCACAACTGTAAGCCCGAAAGCTTAGTGAGATACCCCCAAAATATCAACCATATATACCATACACGCACAACATGCCATATCATAACAGAACACAGAACAACCATGCACTTCGGGTCTACTGTGTGACTGGTCCGCCGCACCGGCCTTCAGTCCACCTGGTCCACCCTTCGAGTCTAACAATATACATCGAGTCTACAATGTGATTGTTCCACCCGCACCGGGCCTTCAATCCACCTGGTCCACTCTCTGAGTCTACAGTATGACTGGTACGCCCGCACTGGGCCTTCAATCGGCCTAGTCCACTCTCTGAGCCTCGGCATGTTTGGTCCGCCCTCTTGGGGCCTACAGCCTATCCGGACCGCTCGCTAGGCCTTCGGGATAATCGGTCCGCCCTGGGTATGTTGGCCTACAGCACAAAGCAGGACCCGCCTCAACCCAACTCCAGTCCAACAACCATGTGCACATAAACATTCAATCATATAAAAATTCACATCCAACCAAACCGATCTAGCAGATCACATAGCATAACATCATCCTAACCAAGATACTGACCTAACCGGTCACTAGCATAAACCATCCTAACTACTAGGATGCAACATAACAAAGCAAATAACATAACAACGATACCCGGATCACAATCCAATAAAGGGTCGGCCTTGGTGTCGTAGACCCTGTCGATATAGTGAGGATAACTCACCTCGCAACTGCCGACTAAAAAGATAGGACCAAGATGCTCCGACCACTGACACGGTCTCCACCACTAGCCGACACCAACACTGAACTCAAAACAAAAGCCAACAATTACCAAAATTCCCCTGGAAGTCAACTGGTCAACCCTTGGTCAAAGTCAATCTCCTGACTGACTCTACTCGCCGAGTCAACCCGATGACTCGCCGAGTCCCCATGCTCAGAACTTCCCCAATCCGCGACTCAACTCGCCGAGTCACCTTGAGACTCGCTGAGTGCCATAACTCTGAGTCCCCTCGCACTCAACTCACCGAGTCCTCCCTTGACTCACCGATTCACGACTTAACCAGAAGAAGGTTAGGACCTTACGACCAGACTCGCCGAGTTTAAGAACAGACTCGCCGAGTCCAAGGCTATCTTCAAACAACTCGCCGAGTTCCTGCCCATCTTCAAGCAACTCGCCAAGTACACCTTTGTGACTTGCCGAGTACCTCTAGATCTTAATTCATATAGAAGCTTTCCAGGCCATGCAAAGGATCCAAACCACAGATCTACCCTTCTACAACCCATCCATCACGTAAAGTGGCAAACTTTACGTGAATCCAAAGAGATCTAAGCATAAGACACTCTAGGGTTAGGGTTTGGGACAAGATGGCTTCACCAATCACTCAAGAACAGGGACTTTAATGCACTCTAGACCTTCTCCATTCTAGATCTGAGGTAGCAACCTCAGATCTAACCTCCAAACTCAAAACACCACATGTTATCTTTTCCAAAAACTCCAAAATGATGAATAATAGCCCAAGCAACGAAATAATACCTCAAAGGGAAGCTCCAACATAAGAGAAATCCAAATCCTTGCAAAGCCCCTTGCTCCAAGCCTCTTAGCTTTCCAAAATATCTTCCAAAATCTCTTCTCTAAGGTTCAAAAGCTCTTAAACCACTCACAAACGCGCCTTAGGGTTTTCTGGACTTCAAGAGTGTGTAAAGAGGCTGGGGAGAGGGTATAATGTCCTTTAAATAGGTCTTATCCACCAAAATTAGGGTTTCTGCACTCAGCACCAACTCGCCGAGTCCAGCCGCTGACTCACCGAGTTGGCCACTTAACACGCGACCAGAGTCACGACCTTACTTGCTGACTGCACCCATGGACTCGCCGAGTTGCCCTTTCACATTTACACTTTGAGCCCTGAACTTGCACTCCTGAACTCCGGATGTTACAGAAGCGCTTTCACCCGGTGATTGGTTTGGTTCTCTATCATCACAATGAACTTCTTAATCAGATCAACAACCCCAGCTTTGTTGGACAAGAAGAAGACCCACGTAAAACATGAGAATTCATCTTTCACAACCAGACAATACAAATTTCTGTTGATGCTAAGGACATTGACCAGACCAAATAAGTCCATATGCAACAATTAGAGCACCTGATTGATTGAATTGACCTGTTTTGGCAAGTGTGGTTTTCTATGATGCTTTCCTTGGCCACACGACACACACTTTTCAAATGTGATGATGTTTCTGATAGGAAGTCCATGCACCATGTCATTCCTTTCAAGATGATTCAAGTTCTTTGTGTTAGCATGTCCAAGTCTTCGGTGCCACAACATAGAATTTTGTTCGGAGACTTTTGAGAAGAGGCAATTGATTTGTTCTGGAATATTACTATTCATATCAATGATGTATGAATTGCCATCCCAATTTGAGTTGAGTTGAGTAACCCTTGTCACAAATTTGAGAAACGCTCAACAGACTGTGCCTAAATTCAGGAGCGTAGTTGAAATTCTCGAAACTCAGCACTCAATCTGATACAATTCCTTTTTGAGTAATCTTTCCGCCTTCATCTCTCGCAGAGGAAACATATCCCCCATTAAAAGTTTGAATGCCGTTTAGCTGGGAGATGTCTCCTGTCATATGCCGGGGACAGCCGTTGTCGACATACCAAGGTCTGGCGACATTCTTCCGCAACTGTCCCTACACAATGAGCGGGATTATTTAGATTTGGGGACCCAGGTCATTACAACCCTGGTTTGACCCTTAACATTCACAAATTTATCCTTTGTACTTTTTGATTTTGTACCAATATTGAAAACACTTTAGAGGGTGATGATGATTGGTCGGAAGTAGATTTGGGCACCCACTGGTATTTAGGTTTTGAAGATTTCACAGGTGATTTGGAAATGGTTTTCTTTAGTTTTGAGCGTTTAATTTTCCGGCTAAAATTAGTTGAAGATCCAGACGCACCCTTTGACGAAATCGATCTCGGCTTAGTCGCAATCGATTATGGCAAAGCACTTGTGGCTGATTTAGTGAAAACCTGTTTATTTGATTTAAAAACGACACTTGTTTTATTATGATTAACCTTCCAATATCATCTTGAGGGCGAGATCTCGAGGCATTTTTAGTTAAAGACCTTCCACAAGACTCGTTCTCTCTCCTTGGTGAGGAAAAATGCCCAAATGCTCTATTGGGACAATTTCGAGCGATGTAGCCAGCAATACCACAGTTGAAACAAATTTGTTTATTATCACTAGACCTGATGCCGCCATTATCAGATTTCATGCTCTTATCTACTTTTCTAACTTTCCTACATGTTCACGTGTAGGAGTTAGATTGTGTGACAAATGTAGAAGGTGTGGATGTGCTAGTGTCATATTTGGCAGGTTTCTCAAAAACAACACCACATTTTTTAGAATTATCAGTTTTAGACATCAAATCATCACAAACAAAAAGTATCTGTGTTAACATTTGACACAAACTCATCACAAATAGAAACACCAAACTTAGACACCAAATTATTTGACTCAAACTTCTCATCCCCTTGCTTTCCCTGGTTTACTGACACATCTGCATTTAAAGTAGAAATGTTAGTATCTAAAACCTTATCACAAGGTCTTGTTGCTTGTTCAACGGCTGGTGTACCATAAATCATGTATGGTTCTCTATCAATCTCTTCTTCTGTCGAAGGAGTAGAAATATAGTTGTGATTAAATGGAGGAGGGACACTCTCATATCCTATACCTACCTGTTTTTGGTCTTTCCACTGCATTTTTCTTCAATTATTTTTGCAACCTTTTCACTTGACACATTGAACTTCTTAAAGTTAAAATCAACATTTGCAAAACGAATTTTCAATGTGTCAAGTTCTTTGCTTGCAGCAGCAAGTTTGCTTTTAATGTGATCATAATTGACACACTTGTTGATGTAATCTTCTTGCAATTTCCTAAAGTCCTTAGTTTTGGCCTCTAATTTTTCTTTTAATGATTTTTGTTCTTTCCTAATAGTATATCTCTTATATTTTATATCCTCATTTTTGCTTTTAATCAACTCGATTTCTTGACAGTCTTAATACAAGATTAGGAACAAGCAGTTTCACTAACCTCCAGTTTTGCAAGCTCCGACGTGGTTTGATCCATGAATGCGAATTGGAGTTCCATCATTTCTACTTCTGGGTCAATTTCAGCTTCTCTTTCAGCAACATGATTGATCTGGACAAGATGAGCATTTTCAGGTCTTGAAATATTACGATTCTGAATCTGATCCTCCCAGTCAAATGATTGAGCCACCACCGCAAGATTTACGGTCTGATTGTTGATGGTGGCTCCCCTGTTGTTATTTATTGGCATGATTGTTTTTTCATTGTTCTCTCTCCTATCAGGCTTAGGACATTCTCTATCAAAATGACCTGGTTCATGGCAATTAACGAAGCGAAGTTTCCCTTTGTTGAACCCAACTTTCTTTTCTGCATTCATCCCCCAGTTATTTTTGCCTGTCCTTTTGGAGAACTGTTTAGCTCTGAACACTGCCATGACAATTTGCCATGTTATGTCCATTTCTTCAACAACTTCTTGATGGATTTGGTCCAAATTAGAAAATGACAATTCAGGGGGTAGTTCACCAGCTATAAAAGCATTATAACAATTTACAAGACCAGCTGCAAGAGCCAAATTTTCTTCATTCTCTTTTGGAACTGGGGTTGAGGTAGGAGCTAGAGCAGAAACTGGAACAGGTGTCTTTGAAGATGAAGCAACTTGGGGATAAGGTTGGGGAGCAACAAATGATGATTGAGTAGCAAAGGATGACTAAGGAGTGATAAATGATGACTGAGTAGTAGCAAAAGGTGGAACTTGGGGATTAGTAAAGGATGAGAAAGCATTGTTTAATTGGATTCTGAGATTAGCAGAAGAATATGAGTTAACATGGTTGATCTCTCTTTGTTTGTCATCCAAATCACAAGCTTTAATGATTGCCATTGTCTCAGCTAAACTTAAACGATTAAGATCTTTGGTTTTCTTGATAACAACAACATTTATATCCCATGTCTTTGGGAGAGAGTTAAGAAACTTCTTGTTGATTTCCGATCTAGGCACTGAAATCCCAGTTGTACACATTTCACTGGTGAGTGTGATAGAACGCTATAATTGAACTTCCAAAGTCTCTTCAACAACATGATTAAACATATTGAATTTTTGTCTCATCATGTCTTAACGACTTTGTTTCATATCTTCATTCCATTCATAAACTTCAATTAGAGCTTCCCACAGAGCTTTGGCTAAAGTGTACTCTCTAAAACCTTGTGCAATCTCTAGGGATATTGCCAATGTAAGGTTAGTTAGTGCTCTTTCTTGCTCTGCAATCTTCTCAAAGTCTTCATCGGTGTAATGCTCAATCGGTTTCTCAACAACTATTTCATCTTGGAGTGTTGTGATGATTTGGATTGTTCCTCTCAAAATACTTCTCCAGATTTTGAAATCTTTCATGTTGTTATATTTTTCCATGTGGTATTTCCATTCTGGGAAAACCTTAGCAGATAGCAAACGTGGGATGCCTGTAGTTGTGCCCATAACGGAGTCAAGTTCATGATGAGCTGATGATGAAGTTTGTAAATCTGTTTTTTTATAAATTATAAAATCGAAAGTCTTAACAAGAAAAGTTCTTAAAATTAAAAGCTCAAGCAACTAAACGAGTTCACAGCTGCACAAGGATTACAGCCATACAGGGGATTAAGGCCGTACAAAGGACTACGGCCGTACACGATAACCGTACACAGTCAAGGTTTTTACAGCCAATGATCTTGAAATGGCTTTAGATGTTGATCAAAAGCAAATATCCAATTAGTAATCTCGAATTATCCTAAAAAATGATGAAATAAGTCTGGCCGTACACACGAAGATCTAAATTGACACCGGTTTGTCTCTGATACCAATTGTAAGTCCCAATTTCAATGATCCAAACTAGCAATCAATCAGAATAAGAATGGAGTAGAGGAAAGATTAAGCCAAGCATGCACATAATATCACAAAAATGTCAGGTACACCTTGGATACACACACATACGTCACTCTATGACTGACATTGACAAACTCTATTTATAGTACCACCAGGAAAACACTTGTGTACAACCATACATAGGAGTAAGGCGGTACACACGACCATGGTCGTGCGCAACTACAAAAGTTACATATACCAAAATAATGCCTAAACCCCTACAAAGACTTATACAAGATAGATTCTTAGCCCAAACCACATAATTATGACCTATCAATGCATCAATACCTCAACTAAACTCGAGATGGACGCATCGCAATACACCACAAAATCAACCACGCCCTCTTGTAGGAATAAGATTGGCGCCTCGCACAATCTCTATCTCAAAGTCTCGAATGTGGCCTGCTACTCTGACCCCCAACGAAAGACCACGACTTTCCTTTTCAACCGGGTCAAAGGCACGAATATCTTGGAGAAGTCCTGAATGAATCTCCGATAGTAACCTGCCAACCCCAGGAAGCTCCGAAATCTCACATGGAGACCTCGCAAACTCCCACCTCATCATGGCCTCCACTTTCGCCGGGTCAATAGAAATCCCATTCTAGTTGACAAGTTGCCCAAGAAACTGCACCTCGCACAACCAGAACTCACATTTGGAGAACTTGGCATACAAGCTCTGCTTCCTAAGAGTATCCAATACCTCCCGTAAGTGCTCCTCATGCTGCTCCTGTGTCTTGGAATAGACCAAGATGTCGTCAATGAAAACAATCACAGACCGATCCAACATCGGTGGGCACATGTAGTTCATGAGATCCATGAATGCGGTAGGAGCATTGGTGAGCCTGAAAGGCATCACCACGAACTCATAGTGACCATATCACATCTAAAAGACAGTCTTCTGGAGATCCTCCTCTCTGACTCTCATCTGATGATAACCGAAACGCAGATCGATCTTGGAGAACCAAGATGCTCCCAAAAGCTGGTCAAAGAGATCATCAATCCTCAGGAGTGGATAACGGTTCTTCACCATTACCTTATTTAGCTCATGGTAATCTATACACATTCGATGCGACCCGTCCTTCTTCTTCACAAATAGAATCGGGGCTCCTCAGGGTGAACTACTCGGTCTAATGAATTCCTTGCCTAACAACTCCTACAGCCGTGTAGAAAACTCTTGCATTTCAGGAGGAGCCATCTGATACAGTTCCTTGGCTATCGGAGCATTAACAGGGACTAGGTCGATCCTTAACTCTACCTGCCTCTTTGAAGGTCTTCCGAGCAGCTCCTCTGAAAATACATCAGCGTACTCTCGTACCACTAGCAAGCTACTCACTGTCGCCTCGCCCGTCTCCTGAGTATCCAAGACATAGGCGACATACACTGTGCACCCCTGCTGGAGGTAGCGTCTAGCCCTCGCTGCTGAGCATAAAGCTGGTCCATCGTGTGGCCTCTCGCCTAAATCACCAGCTCTCCCCCACTTGGGGTCCTGACCTGAACTAATTGTTGTGTGCAGTCGATCACCGCCCCATTGGGGCTCAACCAATCCATGCCTATAATTGATGGGTTTTGGCCATATGAACATTCCTATGTGCACATGCAAACCCTAATGCTTGGATCTAGGTTTCTCTAATTAAACATGCTTTGAATCCAAGACTTCTAATAACTAATTAGGTATAAGAACAATACAAAATCAGATCTAGAAGTTTACCTTTGAATCTCTTGCTTGATCTTGTTGTCTTGGAGCTCTAGAGTCACAATTGTCACTCCTCTAATTGCTTACAAACACCAACTAGCAAGGAGGATCATTTGAGAGAGAGGAGAGGGATTTGAAATCGGTCAGGGTTTCTTTGCTTTAGCAGAGGTGCTGATTTCCCTTGCCCTAGGGGTCTATTTATACTTGTAAGGCTCCTAGGGTTTCACCCTTAAACCCTAGTTGGATAATCTTTCCTTAAAGCAATCCAAATCCTTTCCATGATAATGCCTTGGACGATTTGTGGCTTATCCCAAGCCCTAGAAATTGTCCAACCCTTATCCCTTAAGGATTTACAGCCCAAAGTGCAACTATCAAACAATTGACAGTTTATACCCTCTTATTTAATTAATCTCTTTAAGTCACCAAATTAATTCTAATTAATTTATGACTTATATTAATCAAATAACAATATTATTATTCCTTATATTATTCTCATAATATATTAATAATATCTATTCTCTCATAATAAATCATCCTATCAAGTTGCTATGGTGAAGGCAACCTAAAAGGACCATGCACAATCGAGTCAAATACTTGCCTAATATAGTTGCAGCCTTAGACACTATTCCAACAGTCTCCCACTTGGATAAGTCTAGTAACTATATGCACAAGTACAATCCGATTCACAATCGTAGCTCTTAAAGACGCTGTCAAACTCTGATCTAATCAATCTTGTCCTTTAGATAAGGGATCGTACAATCCTCTATTAGATATCATGCTGACAATTTCTATGGAATGATTAGTCAAGCATTTAGGTTTCTCGGTCTCTGATTTATTCGACATAGAACTTAATCGAACACATCAATTCAGTTCTGACCGGGCCCGGCACATAATTCAAATCAAATCATCGAGCGGCCGAAATATCGCTTTTACCCTCTTAGGATAAAAGCTACAGATAAACTTCGACTTATATGCATTTAATTATTCATTAATCAACTATACACAACAATGCGTTTTATAACACCGAGTTACTGATGCGTTTTCGCATTATCAATGTATAACCAATTTACAAATAACAAACCATATATCTAGGTTTTAAGACTATATGATATTATCGTCTCGCGATCACCCTTTTATATCATATTCCATAAGGTGATTCCAGCAAGCATGGGTTTGTTCTAATGCTCAAAACCAGTTCATAAGCACTCATGAACGTCGCAGCAATCTTTTGTTATGTCTAATACCATTTAGACAATCTACACACCAATTCATGGCAATCTTCATTCATATCTACTTCCAACATATGAACGATTGTGGACAATTTGAATAATTCGATTATTCTTAATAAACTCAATTATTTTGGAAGTCAAAACACGCAAAGAGAAACAATAGTTAAACAATTAACATAAGACAGTAACATTAATCATAAATAAAACTCCTTTATTTAATCATCAAATGTTAATTACGTTTATCTATTACACGTTTCTAATACTATCTAATCTATGCTAATATCATCCTTCAGCCCAATACTCCTAGCATGCTGCAAGTGCTTAACCCTACTCAGTCCCTTCGTAAGCGGATCTACTGGGTTATCTTCTGATTATATCCTCTTCACTACGAGTTGTCCTTCTTCTACACGATGTCTAATAAAGTGATATTTTCTGTCGATATGTCGACATCTACCATGATCCCTTGGTTCCTTGGTCAAGGCAACCGCTCCTTCATTATCACAGAAAATCTCCATGGGCTCCTTTATGGCAGGTACAACTCCAAGATCACCGATGAAGTTCTTCAACCATATTGCCTCCTTCGACGCTTCACTCGCTGCAATGTACTCTGATTCGCACGTTGAAACATCTACGGTTTCTTGTTTGGAACTTTTCCAAGTCACTGCTCCTCTATTCAGGGTAAAGACCCAACCCGATTGCGAACGGTAGTTGTCCCTGTCAGTCTGAAAGCTGGCGTCACTATACCCTCGCACCTTCAAGTCATCACTCCCTCCGAGGACTAAAAACCATTCCTTCATCCTCCGAAGGTACTTAAGGATATTCTTCACCACAATCCAATGGGCTCTGCCAGGGTTCCCTTGATATCTACTAACCATGCTCAAAGAAAAAGCTACATCAAGGCGAGTACAAGTCATAGCGTACATGATTGAGCCAACTGCGGAAGCATATGGAACTCGGCTCATTTCATCTATCTCAGCTTCGGTACTCGGACTTTGAGTCTTACTTAACTTGGCATTACTTTGTATCGGTAATTCTCCCTTCTTCGAGTTTTCCATACTAAAACGTTTTAGTACTTTCTCTAAGTAAGTGTTCTGACTAAGTCCTATTAGTCTCTTACTTCTTTCTCTTACTATCCTTTTCCCAATATATAGGAAGCCTCTCCGAGGTCCTTCGTAGCGAAGCACTTCCCGAGCCAGGACTTAACTTCCTGCAGAGTCGGGATGTCGTTTCCTATGAGTAGTATGTCACCGACATACAAAACGAGAAAGCTAACTATACTCCCACTGGCTTTAACATATACACACGATTCATCTTCGCTTCGTACGAATCCCAACTCTTTGACTTTCTCATCGAAGCCAAGATTCCATCTGCGAGATGCTTGCTTAAGTCCATAAATGGACTTCTCTAGCTTACACACTCTATTCGGATGCTTCGGATCCACAAACCCCTCTGGCGAGCCATGTAAACATCCTCAACCAACTTCCCATTAAGGAAAGCGGTCTTGACATCCATTTGCCAAATCTCATAATCATGGAATGCGGAAATAGCTAGCATCACTCTAACAGATTTTATCTTTGCAACTGGTGAGAAGGTCTCATTATAGTCAACTCTGGGAGTTTGAGTAAAGCCCTTCGCGACCAATCGCGCTTTATATGTGTGTACGTTTCCATCCACGTCGGTCTTATTCTTGAAGATCCATTTGCACCCAACGGTCTTACGTCCGGGCACATTATCAACCAAATTCCAAACTTGGTTATCATACATGGATTGGATCTCACTATCCATTGCCTCTTTCCATTTCGTAGACTCCGGGCCTTCCATGGCTTCCTTATAGCTATTAGGTTCATCAAGGTTTATTAGTGTACCATCACTAATATACGTGTCCCCTTCGGTAGTAATATGAAAACCATAAAACTGGGGTTGAACTCTAACTCTTTCGGAATGTCTAAGAGGTAAGGACTCGTCAATCGGTTCAACCGGAGTTTCCTCCTCGGGTTGAGTGCCAATGGTAGAGGTTCCTTCATATATCGACTCTTGAATCTCTTCAAGCTCGATTTGCCTCCCACTGTCTCCTTGGCCTATGAGTTCTCGCTCTCGGAAAACTCCTCTCCTCGCAACAAAGACAACATTGTCCTTCGGTCTATAGAAGAGATATCCAAAGGATTTCTGCGGGTAGCCGATGAAAATACATCGCTCACTACGAGGTTCAAGCTTGTCGTGAGTATCTTGTCTTACGAAATCCTCGCAACACCAAACCTTGATATGTGCTAACGAGGGAGCTTTCCCTGTCCACATCTCGTGAGGTGTTTTGGCAACCTTCTTAGTAGGGACTCGGTTAAGGATATGGGCGGCAGTCTCTAAGGCATACCCCCAAAAAGAGATTGATAGTGAAGCACGACTCATCATAGAGCGAACCATATCCAATAAGGTTCGATTACGCCTTTTTGCCACACCATTCAACTGCGGTGTCCTAGGAGGCGTCAATTGTGAAACTATTCCACACTCCTTGAGATAATCTTGGAATTCAAGACTTAGGTACTCTCCTCCTCGATCGGATCGAAGCATCTTGATTTTCCTGCCCAATTGATTCTCTACTTCATTCTTGAACTCTTTGAACTTTTCAAAAGTTTCTGACTTTTTCTTGATTAAATAGATATACCCATATCTACTATAGTCATCGGTAAAAGTCACGTAGAAGCGGTTCCCATCCTTCATGGTTGATCTGAACGGTCCACATACATCGGTATGTATTAAGTCCAATAGACCCTCACCCCTTTCGCAAGAACTAGCGAAGGGTGACTTAGTCATCTTTCCAAGCAAACAAGACTCACATGTGTCATCTTCCCTAAGGTCGAATGACTCCAACACTCCATCCTTTTGGAGTTTTGCTATGCGTTTCTTGTTGACATATCCAAGACGACAATGCCACAAGGATGCTTTATCCATACTATTGGAAGAATCTATGTTCAAAACATCAATTCCTAAGTTATCAACAATCATAACAGTTTCATAAATTCCATTACATGGTATAGCTTCAAAATAAAAGACACCATTTAGATAAGCCAAAATAGAACCATTCTCATTATTAAAAGAAAATCTAAAACCTTGTCTAAACAAACCATGAAATGAAATGATATTTCTAGCCATTTCTGGCGAATAGCAGCAATTATTCAAATCTAAACTTAAACCATTCCTAAGCACTAAATAATACACTCCAATCTTGGTCACATGTGACGATCTTCTGTTCCCCATGATTAGATTAATCCTTCCATGCTCCACATCCGTATTTCTTCTTAGTCCCTACACATTAGAACAAATGTGGTAACCACAACAGGTATTAAGAACCCAAGAAATAGCATGAGATGAATCGTTAGATTTAATTGTGTATATACCTGAGAAAGACGGCTTGATCTTTCCTTCCTTGATGGCTTGCAGGTACTCTGGGCAGCTTCTCTTCCAATGTCCTATCTTGTGGCAGTGGTGGCACTCTGCCTCCTTTGGGTTAGGGCAGGGCTTAGCAGGGTCAACTTTGGTCCCACTAGAAGAGGCACCATCTCGGTTCTTAGATGAAGCCTTCCTTTTCTTTCCCTTTCCTTGTCCAATAGCCAAAACAGGAGCAGCGGGTGGATTGGGAGTTGGTGCAACAGACTTGTCCTTGAAGTTGCTATCAGCGACCCTCAAGAGACCTTGGAGTTTGCTTAGGGTGACCTCCTCTTTGTTCATGTGATAGGTCATCCTAAATTGATTGTAGTTTGGAGGCAAAGAGTGAAGCACCATGTCGATCGCCAAGTCTTCCCCAAAGTCAACATTCAACTTGCGAAGACGGTCGACATACATTTGCATCTTTTGCAGGTGCACGGTAAGAGACTCTCCATGACCCATCTTAGCAGAAATCATGTTAGTGAAACTCTCATAACGCTCTTGTCTCGTGTTTTGGTGGTATCTCTCCAATAAGTCTTGATGCATCTCGTACGGGTACATGTCGTCATAGGACTTTTGGAATTTAGAGTTCAAAGTGGCTATCATGATGCAATGTACCTTCGTTGCATCACGCTCGTGAGTTTCAAAAGCGATCATTTCAGCCGGAGTAGCGATTTCAGGGTTGATTTTCTCGAGTTTCTCATCGAGGACATACTCCTTATCCTCATAGCGAGCAATTGTGCGAATGTATCTTATCCGTTCGCTAAATTTCGTCCCATCGAAAGTGACCTTTTGACATAGGCTCATCAATGTGAAAGAACTAGCAGCAACGTTGTTCGCGTTTGACATCTAGAAAGGACAAAGATAGATTAGAATATGAATCCCTAATTATCACCCAATAAGAAAAACTAGGGCTAGGATCCAACAACAATATTTACATATTAGAAAAGGGATGCCGTAATCTAACATGCAAACAATTTGAAGGTAAGTGAATGACGATTCACTAATTCTCCACCATGAAAACCTAACTTTAAGTTCTAAATGAATTTGAGAATTCCTAGGTTTAGATGAGATTCATTGAAACTTTTCAATGGCATGATTAAATCTCGATATGCCCCTCTTGTTTGTGACTGGGATACCGAGGATCACAAAGCGGGTGTGAATTACCATGCAAATTCACATGGTGCCTTCATTGTAACGATCACCTATTCGATGTACCGGTAAGCCACACACGCTCCATCGAACTATGATAAACAATGAATCACCCTTTGCCACCTTTGCTTAGAACCAATAAGTGTGTCGGTAAACCACACACGCTCCACTAACTTCTTAGCAAGGGTGCAAAGTGTAATTTTATGGGATCACATCAATTCACTTTTCCTAAAGTAACTAACATTGGGAAATTTTAAAAATGTGTAGTTACTTTGCATTTCATATTATACCTTTAATGAGAGGATGAGGTTGTCCTATCCTACCCGTTCAGCTAACGACCCTCCACCGATCAAGCAAGCGGTGGGTGTGAGTGTACACCCATTAAGCGCCATTTTATAGGCCGCAACCTTATACCCACCTTATAGATCGACTTCGTGAATGAGGCCTACTAACGGTAAGACTAGCATTATATATATATATATATATATATATATATATATATATATATATATATATATATATAATATTACAAGATTAATATATATATATATATATATATATATATATATATATATATTACAAGATTAATATAATATTAATATATATATATATATATATATTACAAGATTAATATATATATATATATATATATATATATATATATATATATATATATTAATCTTGTAATATTATATTAGTATAGGGTTGTACTTTAAACTTGTAAAATTCTAGGGTTTGAAATTTTAATTTTCTAAATTAAAACTTTTAATCACAAAACATAAATTTCAAAACTTGAGGACAAGTTTTAAACATTTAAAACATGGAGGATCAAATAACAAATAATCTTAATTAACAATTAATTCCATAATTATCCATATTTGATTTATTTAAGATTTCTTGCATAATAATTTACAAATTTAATCAAAATAATTAATTAATTATCACATAAGGAAATTAAATATTTTATTAATTGATAAATATCTTTAATTAGATCAAGATAATAGTCATATATATCAAAAAATCGGATTAGGGTTGATCTAATATGATAAAGGCAAGTTTCCATAAGATAAATATCAAAATATCCTGAATTTGGCCCTTCCTGACGCTCGGACTCGCCGAGTGCACCATGGGACTCGCCGAGTCCATTATGGGACTCGCCGAGTCCATGACTCAGAAACATAGAATTCGAATTTTTCAAGCAAGATTCAAACAAACAAGCAACAATTTAACAAAAACCAATCTAGGCTCTGATACCACTGATGGTTTTGGTCATATGAACATTCCTGTGTGCACATGCAAACCCTATTGCTTGGATCTAGGTTTCTCTAATTAAACATGCTTTGAATCTAAGACTTCTAATGACAAATTAGGTATAAGAACCATACAAAATCAGATCTAGAAGTTTACTTTTGAATCTCTTGATTGATCTTGTTGTCTTGGAGCTCTAGAGTCACAATTGTCACTCCACTAATGGCTTACAAACACCAACTAGCAAGGAGGATGATTTAAGAGAGAGGAGAGGGATTAGAAATCGGCCAGGGTTTCTTTGCTTTTGTAGAGGTGCCGATTTCCCTTGCCCTAGGGGTCTATTTATACTTGTAAGGCTCCTAGGGTTTCACCCTTAAACCCTAGTTGGATAATCTTTCCTTAAAGCAATCCAAATCCTTTCCATGATAATGCCTTGGACGATTTGTGGCTTATCCCAAGCCCTAGAAATCGTCCAACCCTTATCCCTTAAGGATTTACACCCCAAAAGTGCAACTATCAAACAATTGACAGTTTATACCCTCTTATTTAATTAATCTCTTTAAGTCACCAAATTAACTCTAATTAATTTATGACTTATATTAATCAAATAACAATATTATTATTCCTTCTATTATTCTCATAATATATTAATAATATCTATTCTCTCATAATAAATCATCCTATCAAGTTGCTATGGTGAAGGCAACCCAAAAGGACCATGCACAATCGGGTCAAATACTTGCCTAATATTGTTGCAGCCTTAGACACTATTCCAACAATAATAACCTTGTTCCCCCGCAACAGTATGGGAACCAAGTCTACCAAGTAGCTGAAAACCTGAAACAGCCTCAAAATACAGTCCCTGAAAACCTCTGATGCTCGCACTGATCGGTCATCCGCAATCTCGACCTCTAGAGGGCAATCTAACATGCCCGAAGACTCAGGGAACCTCTTGCTAAGTGCAACAGAAACAAATGATCGGGTAGCACCTGAATCAAACAAAACCTGAACTGGGATACCGTTCACATGGAAAGATCCTAAACAAAACATATAACATAATACATCAGTATCACGAGCAACACATAATAAAAGTTAGAGAGAAGAAACCATACCCGTCACCGCATCGGGTGCGGCGCATGCCTCCTTGGCTGTCAACTGGAAAGTTCGGCTCCTCACCACTGTAGTCTCTGACTTGACCTTCCGGCCATCCGTGACCCGTGTAGTTGCTGAGTTGGCGCCACCACTGGTGCTACTGCTGCTGCTGTCAACATGGGGCAGTTGGCCTTTTTATGGCCCCTCTGATTGCAATGAAAGTAATAAGGTCTGACATCTGAACAGTGGGGGCAGGAGCAGTACAATCCCTGCCATAGTGCCCCGTCTTGCCGCACTTGTACCAGCCTGACGGTCCCGCTCTACAAGCTCGCTCATACGGCCTGCCGCATTTCCTGCAGCAGCTCTGGCCCGACTGGCCCTTCAAACCAATTTCAGATCCCTTGGGTTTCTTTCCCGAAACTACAGTAACCTGCTCTGCCTTTGCCTTCCTCTTCCTAAGGTGCTCCAAATCAATCTTCCTCTCCCTCGCCCTGGCAATCATGGATTCCAGGGTCGGGCAAGCTGAGTAGCGGACATGCTCCCGAATATCAGCCCTCAACATATCATGATAGCAGGTCTTGCGTATCTCCTCATCCTCTGCATACTGACGTACCATCAAGGCCCTCTCTTGGAACTTGGCGGTGATCTCCGCCACTGACTCCGTAGTCTGTCTCATGTCCAGAAATTCCCTGGCCAGTTACTGAAGCTCCACAGCTGGTGCAACCCCAGCCCTGAATCTGGTTACAAAGTCTAACCAAGTCATAGCCTCTATGGCTGGGGCTCCCAGTGAGTGACCAACTGAATCCCACCAATCCCTAGATCTATCCCTCAAACAATCCGCAACAAAGCAGACCTTCGACCCCTCCGGGTAGAAGCTCGTCAGCTGGGTAGACTCGAAGTCTGCGATCCATCTCCTAGCAGCAATGGGGTCCTTCGCCCCATGAAAGTCTGGCACACCACATCCCCTGAAGTCCATGAAGGATAGTGTGCGTGAACCCGACTGGCTGGACTCCAAGTCACTCCTGAATGTCCGGAAGCGATTCTCCATCAACTCAATAATCCCCTCCATGATCGACCCGAAAATGACCGGGGTCGCCTCAATGATACCTCTCGTGATGTCCGACGTGATAAACTCGTGTAGCACGTCATCAACCTGCTCGGATCCCGCACCCGAGCCTGATCCTGATCCTGATCCAGACCCTTAACCTCTTGCTCCATGTCGCGTAATCGCCATCCTGAAAAATAAAACACATAAACGACAAGGTCATACATACTCTCGAGAGGTCTCACATACTCTCCAAGTTTCCTGGTTCTATCTCAGCCCTCCTTGACTCGAGTACGGATCCTCTGCTTCCAGTAGTACGGGCCCATACTACCTTCCACATATAATTGTACTTTCCTCAAGGATTGCTTCGAATTCACCAAGTACCTTCTACTAATATTGCTTTCCAAGCTTATCTCAACCTAGGCTTATCCTAGGGCACTCTCCGACCTACTCTCCGCCATCAGCTGCACAAGGAGTCCCTACCATCTTTCCCTAACTAGCTTGCAGATACTATTACATATTCTCTTACTAGTTTGTTAAAGCTAGCTGGAACCCTATCATCACAAAGCAAGCAGCATTTGTGCATTGAGTAACCATTACCAAGCATAACCTAATCAAGCTACCATATTGCTGACTAACCAGCCCTAACATATAGTTCAATAAACTCATACAATAGGCATATAAGGCATCCTTCCTAGATCCTTAGCCCTAATCGAGCATGTAATTGTCATAATCACATAACAGGCATACAAGGCATCCTCCCTAGATCCTTAGCCCTAGTCTAGCATGTGGTTCTCATAATCATATTATTTAACATAACATAACATAACATGTATGGGTATCTTGGGGAAAACATAATTGAGCTCGGATGGTCGCACGCATCGCACACCTTGTGCTTTCCTAAACTCGTTATTTTTAAATTTTAGAAAATTATTTTTCTTGTAAAAATCCCTCAAGCCCTCGGTTTGAGTCCAAACACCCCCGATGGTGTGCCCGAATCCCTCAAACCAAGGCTCTGATAGCAACTTGTAACATCACAAAATCGGGTCCCAAATTTTTTTGTTTAATTACATTAGTTATAAAAATAGTTCAGAAAAAACATCGTTGCTATCATTTCAAAACATCAATTCACTAATCACAAGTCTTGAAAATGATACATGAAGTAGTAAAATGTCAGAGTACAATCCCAGGGTTCTCAAAGCGGAAATCATATGTGTGCGATGCACTGCTACCCTGCCAACTCCTTCACACTTGCTGAAGAGGTACCTGAAAACGAAATTAAAAATGGTAAGCACAAAGCTTAGTGAGTTCCCCCCCCCCATCATATCGTATACCATACAACCATACATATTGTCGGGCAGTTCTGGGGTGCCCGACCTACCCGTGTCAAGCCATTCTGGGGTGCTGACCTACCCATGTCAAGACATTCTGGGGTACTGACCTACCCATGTCAGGCCATTATGGGGTTCCTGCCTACCCTCTATTGCTATCACATAACAATATATTGATGGGTTTTAGCCAAAAGAACATCCTATGTGCTCATGCAAACCCTAACGCTTGGATCTAGGTTTCTCTATTGTACATGCAATGCATCCAACACTTACAATCTTAGATCTAACATATTATAAACCGAAATTAGGGTTTAGAGAATTACCTTTGATTGTTATATAGCAATAACAATCACAAATCCTCCTTGTAATGACTTTAGAAAGCTTAGAGTCACAATTGTCACTCCTCTAATGGCTCACAAACACCAAGAGCAAGAGGATGAAGAATAAGGAGAGAGGACGCTGCCCAAAATGTCTAGAAACCCTAGTGGAACTCTTAGCCACGTTTTTGGGGCTTAAGGGTACTATATATACATGTAGGCTATTAGGGTTTTCAACTAGGAAACCCTAATCTGACTGCTTAAGCCCTAACCAGCCCATGAACCCTTTTAGAATATCCCTTGGACGATATCTAATGGGTTTCCCCATAGAATTCGTCCAACCTATTATTCCAAGGTGATCCATAGCCCAAATGCAGTTATCTTATAATTACAGTTCCAGTCCCTTCAGTTTAATTAATCTCTTTTAGCCACAAAATCAATTATCAATTAATTCTTGACTAATATCAATTAAACAATATGATTTCTCCTTTAATATATTACTCTCATAATATATTAATAAATCATAATTAATCCTTTCTCTCCATAATTCATCCTATCAAGTTGCTTTGGTGAAGGCAACCCAAAAGGACCATGCACCATCGGGTCAAGTACATACCAAAATAGTTATGGACTTAGACACTAATCCAGCATATATATCATAATCAAGATGTCAGACATATATGGGGTGTCCGACTTACCCTTCGGTCCTAACGACCGAGTCGGGGACTATTCCCCTTCCTACTACCACTCACACATAGAACATATCATTTTTGGCACATACAACACATCTAATAATAGCAGCCAGACAATTATCACATAGACAATCATCTCTACTATAATCAACTACTAGTGGGTCAGCCTTGGTGCCTTAGACCCACTTCTACTGGAAGGTATCTCACATCAATGTCCTGTAGTGTCTGCACTGTCCTCGGTACGGAAACCAACTATTCTGGACTCCTCGATCCCTATACGACAACTTTTCTAAGTTATCAATTCATACTCATAACCCTTACAAGGGTCACTCAAATCCTAGTCAAAGTCATGGTCAAAACCTTGGTCAAAGTCAACATCTGGTTGACTCGACTCGTCGAGTTGGTCCTCCAACTCACCGAGTCCCCATGACCACAAAATGCCATACTCCCATCCCTACTCGTCGAGTTTAGCAAGAGCTCAATGAGTTCGCCTTCAACAAAACACCATACTATCTTCAACCAACTCGCCAAGTTCGTCCTTAAACTCGTCGAGTTCATCTTCATCCATATGAAGGTGTTCAGTCTATGACTCGCCAAGTTCATCCTTGAACTCATCGAGTCCGTATTCATGTGGTTAGGAAATTGCCGTGAACTCGCCAAGTTCCTCCTTGAACTCGTCGAGCCCCTTGATCTTCAAGTCCAGAAGAAACTCCTAACAGGCTAAGTGTTCCTTCCACTCAACCACATACCATTTCCAGAAGGCATTTGGGGAAAATGTGACCCGAGTCGCCGATTCCCTCTTTATCTAAAAATATCCAGTCGATTATAATTTGTCTCAATGCATCAAAACCATAGATCTGGCCTCCTAGAGTCCATTTTACACATAAAGCTACAAACTTGATGTCCATGCATGGGGCCTTTGGCTCAAAAAGCCATAAAAAGGGGTTTAGATGTTGCATGGGTCTCCCAAGGCCATAAAGTTGGCACCTTTATGCCATGGGAGCCCTCAATGGTTCTAGATCTGAAGTGCAACTCAACATATACATACAAATCATATTATAGCCTCTCAAAAGCTTAGAAAATGTCGAAAATAGCCCCAAAACGAGATCTACGAGATAGATGGTCAAGTTTCAAGCTTTTTACCTTGAATAAACTGAGAACGAAGCACAACCTCTGGATCTACTAGCTTCCACTTGAGCTCCCAAGCTTTCTTCTTCTCTTCCAACTTCAAATGCACATAAAAGTCACCAAAAAGCTCAAGAACACTCAAAAGGGGCTTCGGGTTTCGAGATAGGGTTTCTCTGGGTTGGGAGGGCAATGGGGGCTGGATTCAGGTAGAATAAGACGTTTAAATAGGGTGCACACCCTAACATTAGGGTTTCCTCCAGACAACTCCTACTCGTCGAGTCAGTCCCCCGAATCGTCGAGTAGGTCACTAAACCTCCGGGTCCAAAGTCGACTCTACTCGATGATTTGGGCCTCCATGTAACATCCTGATTCCCAAGTATATTATTTTATTTAATTATTTTGGAGTTTGTGGAGGAACTCGGCAAGTTGGAGCCAAGACTCAACGAGTAGGATCGTAGATGTTCATCCGGGTTCACGTCCGGACTCAGCGAGTCCATTAGTGGACTCGGCGAGTCCACGTTGTTTAATGAAAACCCAATCCCCCAGGTTTGCAGCCTATTTAAGGGAACTTATAGCCTCCCATTGCGGCTACCAGTCCCTTGAGAGAACCCTAAGTGATCCAAATCGTTGTGAGGAAGAAGAAGTCACTTTTGATCCTTGTACCTTTGGTTTAGCAAGAAGGAGATGACCAAGATCAAAGAGGGGGTGTGATTCTAGCAGTTCCAGAGTTCAGAGACTTCATTTTGAGGTAATAGTTCTAACCACCTTCAGTTTTGGTGTTGATCTTTAGAGTTAGGGTTTTCTAACCCCCTTTGGAGAGTGATTATGTGGAGTAAATGGTCCCTCTTCGAGTTTGTACCTTGGATATTGACTCAAAGAGGTCCAGAGACCTTAACCCTTGGAGATTTATGGACCAGTTTGGGGTTATTGGACTTAGGTTTCCATTTTTGGGACTAAATCACCTTTTGATGCCTTGTTGTTGTTATACAAGCATCAAGTTTCGGACTTAACGTGACACTCATGCTTGGGGAGGCCAGATCTATGGTTTAGGGAAACAGATTTGACCTCAGGAGGTCAATAGAGTTTGTGCATGGCATGAACTCGCCGAGTTGTTCTGGAGACTCGGCGAGTAGGGTTAGGGTTTCACGTAAATTGCTCGGTGAGTAGACTTGCCGAGTTGGGGGATGACTCAGTGAGTTAGAAGGGGGTTAGAGGAATGGAGTTCAAGGCGGTACTCGCCGAGTTATTCTTGAGACTCGACGATTTGAGTCGGGGTGGCCCCGTGATTCATTCCTGGTATGACTCGTCGAGCATAGGGGGGGACTCGGCATGCCAAGCGGGACAAAGAGCTAGAGGACATGTGTGAACTTGCCGAGTCACCAGGGTGCACTCGGCGAGTAGGGTCAAAGTGTGACCGTTGACTTTTGTTGACTTTTAGGGTTTGGTCAACAATGGAGTACTTTTGTCAAGAAGGGGGGGGGGGGTAAAATAGTCTTTTACCCTTCTGAGGGTGCTAATGGCAGGATGAGTCTAGTCTCGAGAGTTATATTTATAAGAGTATTTACTTATGTGAATAGGCGGAGGCTAGGCTATATTTCCACTGAGTCAAAGATTTACCGAGACGCCTGAGGTGAGTCTTCTCACTATACGTTACCTAGTGTGGTAAGAGAGTTATGTGACAGAGTACTATAGAGTTATATGCCAGTGTATTTGAATGTTATTTATGTGTTGTGATTTATTGTGATATGTGATATGCATGATTCAGAGTTACAGAGTTGGGACTTTCGGGTTCATAGAGTTAGGGCCAGAGGGCACACAGAGAGTTGGGGCTGGAGGGACCCACTGAGACACATTGACCAGAGTGTCGACAGAGTTACAGCCTTGAGTGGATATTATGTGTTAGAATGGTATTTTGGGGAAATCACTAAGCTTATGCTTACAGTGTACGTGTTATGTGTTTTAGGTACCAGTGATGACCGCGGGAAGGCGCCGGCTTGATTCGTACACACACACATGGGATTTTATGTATTTTGATCTTGGGAGATGTTTTGTGAAACAAAGACATGATACTATGACATTTTATGAATGAATGAGTTTGTCAAAATGTGTTTGAAAATGCGAAAAATTGTTTTAATTTTTACGGTGTTACAAGTTGGTATCAGAACCTTGGTTTGAGGGATTCAGATGCATCTTCGGGAGTATCTGAACTTAAACTGAGGATTTGAGGAAAAGTTTTTGATAATAAAGTAAAATTTTTAAAGAGTAAAAAGAGGTATGAGATAAACAGAGCAGAGCCGTGTGTACGATCAGCCAGCGTCCGAACGGTGATTTCCCAAAATACCCTTACAATAAGTGTTATAAGGTATGTTATGTTATGCTATGTGATGAATTATGTTATACATGCTAGAGTAGACTAGGTATTCTTATTAGGACTAGAGTGGCATGATATGTGATGCCTTAGTCTAGGGATTTTGCTGCTAGAGATGCTTGAGAGTGTTTAGATAGCATCAAGGAGCTTATGAGAGATTTGCTAGTGAGTAGCACATGATTAGAGAGAGTAGAGTACTTGGGACTTGGGACTCTGGGAGGAGGACTTGGGATGAATGCTGATGCGGTATGGACGGTAGTATTGGGCCCATACTACTGAAGAGACCGAGTCAGTGCACAGTCCAAGTAAGAATCCTTAGAGTACCAAGGGACAAGTAGGGTGGAGTATTCGAGTGTGAGCATACTCGAGAGAGTCCCTGATATTTATTCTTGTGTTGTATTTCAGAGAGAGGGAGATCATGGTTGGGATACGCCACACACCAGGGAGCAGCGGTACGAGTGATGAGGAGATACGTAGGATCATCCAGGAGGAGGTGGCTGCGGCCATCAGGGCAGTGATACCAGAGATGTTCGGGTCTATCAAGACCACGCTGATAAAGACATTTGATGAGAAGTACGCTGCTCTTTCTGAGGCTGTTGTTGCTGCGGCCACTGCAGCTATAGCTACGACTAGGCCGTAGGGTGGTGATGCGTTGCTGTTCCGAGAGTTCAGCAACACAAAACCACCGGAGTTTGACGGGACCCAGGATCTGATTGCGGCGATGAGGTGGATTTCAGACATAGAGGGGTGTTTCTTTACTTGCTCATCTCCAGAGCATTTGAGAGTTCGGTTCGCGCTGAACCAGCTTCGCTTGGGAGTGAAGGATTGGTGGAAGTTTGTGACGGCACACTATACACCTGCTGAGCTTGATGCAGTGACCTGGGAGAGGTTCACTGCTATGTTCCGAGATGAGTACGTTCCCCAGGTGGAGAGGGAGCATTTGGCCCAGGAGTTTCTGACCCTCAAGCAGGGCACTGAGTCTGTTACAGTGATTACGAGGATGTTTCATGAGCGGGCGATGTTCTGCCCAGAGCACGTGTCCTCCGAGCAGGCACGTATGAGCTGATATTTGAGCATTTTGAGGAGGGATATACGAGAGTTCTTGGAGAACTCGACGTATTAGACATTTGCCGAGCTTTAGGCAAATGCCCGGAAGAGGGAGATAGAGCTGGAGACCTAGGCTAGGGAGGAGGCTGAGTCTCAGGGGAGGATCGGCGACCGGTACAGTCTCAGCCGGTAGCCAAGCGGGCCAAGACCGCTGATTCGAGATCAGGGAACCAGAAGGGCCGCACTTGTGGCAAGTGCGGCAAGAGCCACGATGGGGTGTGCAGAGCAGGGTCATGCTACAAATGTGGCAAGGAGGGGCATATGGCCAAGGATTGCCCCAAGGGGTTTGCGGTATGTTTTCACTGCAACCAAACCGGACACTGGAAGGCAGAGTGTCCACAGCTATGGGGATCAGCACAGGGAGCCTCTCAGGGATCTACCCCTGCTGCTATCAGAGCTACTGAGAGCCGACAATTGAAGGCCAAGGCACCGAAGGCACGATGGAGAGCCTTTCGGTTGACTGTGGAGGAGGTCCGGGCAACGCCCGATGTCGTGGCTGGTATGTATTCTTTCGTGTATTTATTTTGATGTTGAGATATTGTGCTTATATTATGTTATGCGTAGGTACTTTTCTTGTGAGTTCTGTACCTGCCTTGGTGTTATTTGACTCGGGTGTGAGTCGGTCTTTTGTATCTTTGGCCTTTAGTCAACACATCAGTGTTAGTCGTGAGGCGTTGAGTTGACCTTTGAGAGTTTCCATAGCTAATGAGAGGGCGGTGTATTCCACAGAGGTGATTCGAGGGTGTGTACTCAAGATTTTCAGTGTTGAATTCCTGATTGATTTAGTTCCTATTGCAATGGGAGATGTCTGTATCATCGTGGGCATGGACTGGTTGAGCAGATTCGGAGCGGTTATCGACTGCGGGTGACAACTGGTGACCGTACGAGATCATAGTGGGGGAGTTCTTACGGTTTACGGCGAGGGTACACGTTATGGGTCAGCATTTTGTTCGGCCGCTAGAGCGAGACAGTGTCTACAGCAGGGCTGTAAGGGCTTTGTAGCGTATGTGATGGATACGCGGGTTGATTCGGAAAGACCGGGGTCAGTTGATGAGGTTCCGATAGTGCGTGAGTTCCCGAACGTATTTCCAGAGGAGTTGCCGGGCGTGCCTCGCGTGAGGCAAGTGGAGTTCAGTATCGATTTGGTTCTAGGGGCCGTGCCTATCGCCAAGGTGCCCTATCGCCTTGCACCTCCAGAGATGCAGGAGTTATCCTTGCAGCTTCAGGAGTTGCTGGGGAAGGGGTTTATTCGGCTGAGCAGCTCACCGTGGGGAGCGCCTATCCTTATTGTCAAGAAAAAGGATGGTTCACACCGGATGTGCATTGATTACCGGGAGTTGAACAAGCAGACGGTCAAGAACCGTTACCTGTTGCCGAGGATCGACAATTTGTTCGATCAGTTGCAGGGAGCATCTTGGTTCTCCAAGATCGATTTGAGGTCTGGGTATCATCAGTAACGGTGCGAGATGAGGACATCCAGAAGACAGCGTTCAGGACTCGTTATGGGCATTAGGAGTTTGTGGTGATGCCTTTCGGACTCACCAATGCCCCGACAGTGTTCATGGATCTCATGAACAGGGTGTGCAAGCCGATGTTGGATCGCTCGGTGATCGTATTCATCGATGACATTTTGGTGTATTCGAGATCTAGAGAGCAGCATGAGGAGCATTTGAGGGAGATCCTTAGAGTTCTGAGATCGGAGAGGCTTTATGCCAAATTCTCCAAGTGTGATTTCTGGTTGTGAGAGGTCTAGTTCCTAGGGCACCTCGTTAACCAGAAAGGGATATTGGTCGACCCGGCCAAAGTTAAGGTAGTGATGAGTTGGGAGGTGCCGAGGTCACCCACCGAGATCAGGAGTTTCTTAGGGCTGGCAAGCTATTACCGGAGATTTATCAGGGATTTCTCCAAGATCGTCGTGCCACTCACTAGGTTGACCCGGAAGGGTGTCGCTTTTTCATGGGGCCCAGAGCAGCATGCCTCCTT